>NW_015631074.1:409256-431424 GCF_001515625.1 Sinocyclocheilus rhinocerous | reverse complement strand
CATCCACACTTATATACGTTACATTGTAAGTTATCAGACACTCAGACAAGTTCTGAGAAAAGGTCTGGAATAATTTGTTTGTAGATGTCATTTAGTTTTATGTTTGGTTATCTAAAGCAGTGAAATTTATGTATGTGCTTTTTGGTGGCAAATGCATATTGCATAATGACATATATATATATATATATATATATATATATATATATATATACATAATATGTATGTATATGTATATGTGTCTATATATATTTATATATAGATATAGATAAAGATATATAGGTGTGTGTGTGTGTGTGTGTGTATCATAATTCCCTTTCCCCATAACTTCCATTTGTTTTATTAATTCATTTTGATGATTGTTTTTATTACAAAACGTGCAAAGTAGTAAAAAGAAAGAATAGGAACATGTGTGCGTTTCGAGATGAACAATATGTCACGTCTGTCACGTCTGTAACTTGAGGATGTTAACGCAATATCCGTCTCAGACAAAAAGTAATAAACAAACTGGTTTGTACCCAACCAGCATTCCACATGCTTCTATTTGTGGAAACCAAAGGAATGCTTTATTTGTAGAAACTCGTTTCTAAAAAAAGCTCACAAGTTTGTGTTATTGCTGGGTTTTAATTACTTTGGATGTGTAAAACCCAGCGATAATTGCAAGTATATATATATATGGCACTTGCAATCTGTGCCATTTTTGCTTCTGACTGTAAGCATCAGGCTACTAGATGATAACGAAAAATGCATTTCCTGAAGAAAAAGAGCAGTAGATCACATTTCATGTGTTTCAAGGGCCTCGCCAATAAACATACAGTGCTGTGGTGGAAGAGTAAACATCTGTGACAAGATAAACTTGTGTGTTGAAACCTTGACTTTAAAGTGCTAAATTAGATCAACATTTTCGTAGCTGACAGAATAGCCGTTTTTAGCCATCCTTGAACACAAGTGTTTGTGTTCTCTGTAAGAGTGGAGCTTAATGCATTAGTGTTTGCCAAAAACATCCTTCATCACTGGTTTAGTAGAACGGCTGCACAGTAACTATTTGCATGACAAACTGCATGACTAGATGAGAAATGCGAACTCATTTCTGATGCAGCTTAAATGTCAGGTTTAAAAGGGTGCAACCACATCCCACAAGTGCATTTCTCATCTCAGGTGGCAAATTTGTGATATTGAGCATGTGAGCTTTGTGCAGATCAGATTTTCTTTGCTTGCAAGTACAAGATCTGTAAAACTTGGATAACGTGTGTGTGTGTGTGTGTGTGTGTGTGTGTGTGTGTGTTTATATGCGTTCCATATTTATACGTTTATATGTACATATGTGTTACACATATGTATATATATAGTATATTTAAAAATAATAAATACATATTGATATAATTATAGTATATAATTACAATAATTATATAATTATGAAAATATTTATTCATGAATGTATAAAATATTTATATTTTATACTTTTTTCATATATAAAGGTGGTATCGGCATAAAAAATAAAATAAATGACACATAAAATGTTCAATATACATTTTTATGATAGTTATATATAATAGTATTTACAGTATATGGTTATATGCAATTTTCCTTTATGATATAGTTGCATATATTGTTGTGTGTTTGTGTGTGTGTGTGTGTATACGTCACACACATACAGTATCTCACAGAAGTCAGTACACCCCTCACATTTTTGTAAATGTTTTATTATATCTTTTCATGTGACAACACTGAAGAAATGACACTTTGCTACAATGTAAAGTAGTGAGTGTACAGCTTGTATAACAGTGTAAATTTGCTGTCCCCTCAAAGTAACTCAACACACAGCCATTAATGTCTAAACCGCTGGCCACAAAAGTGAGTACACCCCTAAGTGAAAATGTCCAAATTGGGCCCAAAGTGTCAATATTTTGTGTGGCCACCATTATTTTCCTGCACTGCCTTAACCCTCTTGGGCATTTAGTTCGCCAGAGCTTCACAGGTTGCCACTGGAGTCCTCTTCCACTCCTCCATGACGACATCATGGAGCTGGTGGATGTTAGGGTTTAGGTCTGGAGACATGCTTGGCCAATCCATCACCTTTACCCTCAGCTTCTTTAGCAAGGCAGTGGTCGTCTTGGAGGTGTGTTTGGGGTCGTTATCATGTTGGAATACTGCCCTGCGGCCCAGTCTCCGAAGGGAGGGGATCATGCTCTGCTTCAGTATGTCACAGTACATGTTGGCATTCATGGTTCCCTCAATGAACTGTAGCTCCCCAGTGCCGGCAGCACTCATGCAGCCCCAGACCATGACACTCCCACCACCATGCTTGACTGTAGGCAAGACACACTTGTCTTTGTACTCCTCACCTGGTTGCCGCCACACACGCTTGACACCATCTGAACCAAATAAGTTTATCTTGGTCTCATCAGACCACAGGACATGGTTCCAGTAATCCATGTCCTTAGTCTGCTTGTCTTCAGCAAACTGTTTGCGGGCTTTCTTGTGCATCATCTTTAGAAGAGGCTTCCTTCTGGGACGACAGCCATGCAGACCAATTTGATGCAGTGTGCGGCGTATGGTCTGGCACTGACAGGCTGACCCCCCACCCCTTCAACCTCTGCAGCAATGCTGGCAGCACTCATACGTCTATTTCCCAAACACAACCTCTGGATATGACGCTGAGCACGTGCACTCAACTTCTTTGGTCGACCATGGCGAGGCCTGTTCTGAGTGGAACCTGTCCTGTTAAACCGCTGTATGGTCTTGGCCACCGTGCTGCAGCTCAGTTTCAGGGTCTTGGCAATCTTCTTATAGCCTACGCCATCTTTATGTAGAGCAACAATTCTTTTTTTCAGATCCTCAGAGAGTTCTTTGCCATGAGGTGCCATGTTGAACTTCCAGTGAGCAGTATGAGAGAGTGAGAGCGATAACACCAAATTAAACACTCCTGCTCCCCATTCACACCTGAGACATGACACTGGGGAGAGAAAATGGCTAATTGGGCCCAATTTGGACATTTTCACTTAGGGGTGTACTCACTTTTGTGGCCAGCGGTTTAGACATTAATGGCTGTGTGTTGAGTTATTTTGAGGAGACAGCAAATTTACACTGTTATACAAGCTGTACACTCACTACTTTACATTGTAGCAAAGTGTAATTTCTTCAGTGTTGTCGCATGAAAAGTTATAATAAAATATTTTAAAAAATGTGAGGGGTGTACTCACTTCTGTGAGATACTGTATATATCACCCACAACAAATACAAATTTCAATATAAATTTTTTATAGCCTGAAATGTAATATAAAAATGTAAAAAGTATGTGTGTATTATATAAATTGTAAAAAATAATGTAATTGTAGATATATAATATATAGATATGTAATATTGTGTGCATGTTTTTTTTTTAAATACAAATTTCAGTATAAATGTGTATGATCTAAAATTTATTATAAAAATATAAAAAAGGTGTGTGACTATATACTATATAGTATAAAAACATCTACACAAATTTACATTATACACACACACACACACATTATATGATAATGTAATACAATATATTTTTATATATATTATATATTTTTCCATGTTATATATCTTATCTTCAAAACCTCATGCATTTGTCTTAGAACACAGATGGGGAAAAAAAATTCTGAAGCTTTTCAGTAATGAAATATGCATTTGTCATAGTCATAATACACTGTGTAATTCACCTGATCCTATTCAGTTTGAACATGAAATACTGGTTGTGAGCCATAGGTGCTAGAAAGAGAACACATCCCTGAACAGCACAAATAGAGCGGTTTGTTTCTGTCACCAGTGTGGCATCAGAACTATGCATGTTTCCATTTATTTAGTCAATGAGATGCAAATATAGATATGTGTACGGGATTAGCGCCAAGGCCTTATACAGTGCTAAAGAGGATATGGAAAAGAGCTCGATTTGCATAGACATGGAACTATTTAAAATGGACAAAGTTGAAGTTTCCATGCACTTACAGAAGTGATACAGTAACAAAGAACTGAATTTCTGACATTTTACAGAAAACTTTTTTTTTTGCGATATGGTTGCTAAGGTTGTTGCTAGGTCATCGCTTTCAAAAGAATCCAGCTTCAATGGTATCTTTCCACATTTTCTACATCTTTGCATGAATAATATCTTTTTGCAACACAATGAGCTTTTTTGACCACTTCCTATTTGTTATGTCATACTGTCATTGTAAAGATGAATATCTGCTGTTCAGGCAGGTTTTTTAGTAAACCTCAGCCAATCAGAAGATAAGCGTTTTGGGGAAAAAGACATGCTAGGAGGCCTACCGAATGGACTTGCTGCGACTGCTCCATATAAAGTCCATTTCCATTAATCGTCCAGCTTTGCAGATGTCAGACTCAGTGTTTTTAAAAGACTTATCATCTGTTATGGTATTCAGACTGTAAATATCAGTGAGCTTCTTAAGTGGTTCACAGCGAGATTGTTGCCAAGTTTCCGTTCGAATAGAGGATAGTCCAAAAGCTTTACGCACAAGGTATTTCCCAGCAATGACACATGTGCTGTACTCATGGGGGACTCCAAACGTACCTTAGCTTGAAAACAAGAGCACTGTCTTTTGGTGAGGGTGCACAATGTTTTGACATAAAAGAGGCAGCTTGTTTGGTGAACTTGAAATAACCTTCATGCTTTATAAATGTGTGTGAGAGAGAAGTTAAAGACAAGAAGTAAAAGTACAAAAGTTGACCTGTCCAGTTTGTTCTACTGAATTGTAGTCATGTCTGTGATTAGCATTGCTTGAACAGACTATAATGTTATGTTCTACAACATAAATTAGATGCAAAACTGCTGTGTGTTTTGTAAACACAAGATGCTAACAAGCCAATAAACTACTATTTGCGAATTGAAAGCAATAAATCAACTGTGTTCTAGCATATCCAACTTGCTAGCTAATAGGTTAACCTCTGGACGCCTTCTGACCAGGTTTGTAGCAGTTTTCACCTCTCACAAAGCTCTTTTGGTTGCCTTTGAACAACTTTTTATGCTAGTTATTAGCTTTGTTCCCAAATTTAGCAAAGTACAAACGTTCAACTGTCCAGTTTGTCCTAAAACACAACTTTTTTTGATATGTCTGTGATTAGCATTACTTGACCAAACTTTCGTGTTATGTTCTACTACATAAATTACACACAAAACCACTGTGTCCTACGTAAACGTAAGATGCTAGCAGGCTAACAATCTAATATTCATGAATTGAAAGGAATAAATCGACCACTCTCCAGCATGTCCAACTTGCTAGCCAAAAGGTGAATGTCTGGAAGTCTTCTGACCAGGTTTGTAGTGGTTATCACCCCTTGTAAACCTCCTTTGGTCATCTTTGAACAAAGTTTTATGCTAGCTGTTAGCTCAGTTCAATAGCGTAGCAAAGTACAAACCTTCAGATATCCATGATAGTTCTAAAACACGATTAACATTTTTTAGTCATGTCTGTTTATGTTGTACAACATAAATTACACACAAAACTGCTGTGTGCTTTGTAAATACAAGATGCTAACAGGCTAAGATGCTACTATTCACAAATTGAAAGCAATAAAGCATCCATGTTCTAGCATGTCCAACTTGCTAGCTAAGTTCGTCTCTGGAATCTTCTGACCAGGTCTGTAGTGGTTTCGACCCCTTGCAAAACTCTTTTGGTCATCTTTGAACAAAGATGTATGCTAGCTATTATTAGCTCTGTTCAAAAACATAGCAAAGTACAGCGTTCAGCTGTCCAGTTTGCCCTAAAACACAATTAACATTTTTTTTTTATTAATGTCCGTTATTTGCGTTGTTCGAACAGACATTCATGTTATCAACATAATTTACATACAGAACCACTGTGTGCTTTGCAAACGCATGATATTAGCATGCTAACAATCTAATATGCATAAATTTGAAAACAAATCAACCATGTTTTAGTATGTCTAACTTAGCTAACACGTTAATCTTTGGAAGTCTTCTGACCGGGTTTGTAGTGGTTTTTACCTCTTGGGTTAAGATTAGGGTTAGGGTTAACACTCTTGGTCGCCTTTGAACAGTAGTTTTATGTTAGCTATTAGCTCCTTTCAAAAACCTAGCAAAGGTACAGCTGTCGCGTTTGTCTTAAATCAGAATTAACATTTTTTAGTTATGTCTGTGATTAGCATTGCTAGAACAGACATTTATGTTAACGTTCTACATAAATTGCATACAAAACCGCCATGTGCTTTGTAAACACAAGATGCTAACTGTCTAACAAGCTACTATTCAAGAATTCAACACAAAAAACCAGCCCTGCTGTACTAGCATATCCAAATCTCTGGGAAATTTTGGCGAATTAGCATTCCAGATTGGCTATAAATTGACGTCATGACTGAATGGCTCTATATTTAAAGCTTTGAAAATTCATTACAAACTAAATTAGGCATTAGCGTTCTACTCAAGAAACCATGAAACAAATGCCTAAAGATTTAAGTCCCTAATAGGAGTCAGTTATTTCCGGTCACAGTTCTGCTTTGTTACCCATGTGCCCTTGACCAACGCATTCAAGTTTCTCCAGCGGAACAGTCCCTGCAATTAGTGTAAATGGCAAGTCTCACAGAGGAAGGCTTGCGTCATAAACTAGGTTAGCAACATTAGACATGCAATAGCAGAAATGTGCGAGTTGCAAGATCTCATGACTTTTTAGCAGCCGCTGCAATGCACACTTCTCTGGCACTTATGAAGTCTTTCTTTCTTAATTCCCTGTTCTGTGGGAACTGAAACTCATCTGTTCCTGTTTCAAAGGTAATTGTTTCACTATGTAGTCATGGGACCTGTCGGCCAAAGGGTTAGAAAAGAATAATTCCTATATTAATCAAATGAGTTGACAGTAGCTGGAAAGTTAACATTTAATGGTGTATTTGGTGTTTTATACAGTATTGGTAGTGGCTGTACTATCTTGTTTTCCAGTGAAAGCAACATCCTTCAAACAAGATAAATTAACCTGAGATGCAAAACTGCGCAAGATAAGACATTTCAGTGGGTATACACAATATATTGACACCATATTGGATATTTTTTGTTTTATCTGTATTGGACGATATTGGGTGTTCGTTTTTCCATAAGATTTAGATATCAAAAACTTAAGGAAAAGTGGAGGTTTTTGGCAAAGGTTTAACATTTTAACGTGTTTGAACTTTTTATGGAAATAATATCGGACATTTATCGGTTATCGGCTAGAATAGGAAAATCATTAATCGTCTGATCTTCTTGGCAAAAATATTTTTGAATGTTATATATGAAGCAAACCAAAGACAAAAAGGAAAACAGACTCAAAAGTTCAACAGTGTCTAATCTTTATTTTATTGTCCTAAAAAATAACAGTGGACAGAACAAAAGTCAACATCCAACCAGTGGCTGTGGCTAATAAATAAAAAACATCATTATTTAAATTAAACTTTATAACATTACAAGTAATGCCTACAATTTTTGTGTGTAGCACACATGCTGCAACTGTTCTTATATTATATCTATTTTTATTTATTTTTTATTTAATTTAACTTGACCTCTCAAGTAGGTAAGGTTTCTTTAATGCTATACATCTGTGTGGCAATAAGGCACCGATGTTGAAATAAGATATGTCAGGTTCCTCTCACAAAAGTGTCCAAACCAACTCGTTTTCGTTACTAAAGTCATTGTAGGACATGCTAAAGCAGTTCTTAAAGATCCTCTGGAAGTGCCAGGAAAAGAAAATAGTGTTGTGCCCAGACTGTAGCATCAGAAACCACCGGAAGGGCTTGAAGGAGCTGGGTCCTTATCTACACAGGAAGCACCCTCAGTTAAGAAGCACTCATGGCGCTTCAGTAACATGTTGGACTTTGATATCAATGGCACGTTCCCAACCATTGCTCCATATTGTCTCCTTCCACTCTCAGAGGTCTTTTGAGGTCTGATCCACATGGCGGGGGCGCAAGCTTTGGGGTTCTGGTCCTGCACACAAGACCAGACCGTTCCAGTTTTAGCTTTGGTGTGATGTATCCATAGAGTCATCTTTGAGCATTGTCTGTAGCGAGGGACTCAAGAAGGGTCTTGTACATCTCAGACCTTAGAAACCTGGGGTAAGAGTCGCGTTCCATCAGTCCATAAACGATCTTTTGAGCCTCATCGAAACACTGCGGCGTCGGACTGTTCACTTTCCTCTTGATTTCCTCCCGTGTGTGGTAGTCGATGTTTATCTGCGATGCAAATGAGTGCCATTGACGTACTGTCCATTTAATGAGAAACTACTCAACATTAAGGTGTTCAGAAGCCATAGTTTGTGCTGTGAAGATGCTGAAGTCATAAGATATTGCTGCCGAATATACATATATAGCCAATATAAATACATTTATAATAAATGATTAATTATTATTTTTTATATATTATATTATATTACTCCTGTATATACATATAAATCTAATACAAATGTACTTATTTCCAATTGATATACCCGTGTGTGGTAGTCGATGTTTATCTGCGATGCAAATGAGTGCCATTGACGTACTGTCCATTTAATGAGAAACTACTCAACATTAAGGTGTTCAGAAGCCATAGTTTGTGCTGTGAAGAGGCCAGTATCAGATCATATTTTGCTAATTCCTTTATTTCACAATCAAACGTTATTCCTCCATTTATATATTTGTTTTATATCTGCCGTGGCTATTTCCAGGGGTCAGGCTCCTCTGCTGGGGGCCCCTGACAGTTAGTGGCCCCACGAAAATGGCACTAGTGGCCCTGTAATCTGTCCAAGTTAAGTTTGAACCAATCAGCTGTAAACTCAGTTCTACTGTGGACTTCAGCAAATTATTTATAATAAATATTTTAACAATTTATCATTTTATATTAAATTGTATTGCTACTAAATATATATATAAAGCCAATATAAATGTATTTATAATGAATAATTAATTATTATTTTAATTACATTACATTACTCCTGTATATACATGCAAATCCATTACAAATATACTTATTTTCAATTATCATATTATTTATAATAATTAAATATTTTTATATTATATTATATTGCTACTGTGTATATATATGGTTAGATGATGTAGCGTTATTGAACAGAAACTATCTTAAGTTATTTAAATAGAAAACGTACACTATTCTTGTCGTACAAATGGAGAAAATAAAAGCTTATCAAGACACAGCAGACACTTCTAGCGTAGCCTCATTGATTTGTATAGCGACAGGGTGTCATGTGGTGTGTCCTGTACCTCTTTCGGAGATTCTGCTTCGACGAATTGCTCGAAGATTTTCCTCGCCTTCGAGCTCATCTTATAGGACGACGTTATCTTCTTGTAGTCCTCGCACGTCAACCAGAATTCGATGTTCTCGTCGCTGAACTCCGATTTCAGAAAGGTGCGGAATGTGGCCAGGCCATCTGGAGGGAAGCGAATGCGGGTGCGCGTCAAAACACACGGCACGAATGTAAACCAGCACCTTTTTAATTTACTCATGTTTTAGTCTTCTCTGGCCTCAGCAAACCAATGCCAAAAATAGCTTCGAAAAGACTTACATTTGGAACCGAGGAGTCGCTCCAGAGACTGGGACCATTGTTGGGTGTCTTCTAAAGTTAGCCTGCTGAGATCAGACGGGTTTGATTAGTTGACCGTAACTGGATTAGAAGCAATAACTCTTGTTTGAACTATTTTGGACCTGGTGCCCTTATATGTGTGTCGCTTTTTCCTTACCTCTCAGGAGCAGATGAACTGGTGAACACACACTTTAGTCGGCACATGAGGTTCTTTCCTCTACGGAGAGAAAGTCAGCTTTTTTTACGCTTCACACATGCAGACCTATGCTAAAGCATGCTGGGACTCACAATAGATTCCCTTGTGCTGATAGTTGAGTGCAAATGCCTGAAGATCACACTTACAAGGTCTTGTTTCTCGTGCAGTCGTCTCTGTCCATGTTGAGATGTGTTGGGAGAGGTTGTGGGATTAGGCCAGGCATGGTAGAGCGAGGGCTTATTGCTCAGGAATCCACAGCCGTGCGCTCCTGCTAGTGATCATGCTGTACTTGGTGCTCTACAGGTTTCCCTTCTGCGTATCCGGCTCTGCTTTTTATGCCCTGCAACGGTTGCTAAGGGCTCGTGTCACCAACAGGGACCACAAAGAGGAAGCCCCATCGAACCCTCCCCCTCCTCCCTGGTCGCTCGTGTGCGAAAAGCATAGCCTGTTTCTCCATATTTTTAGAGATGTAAATACACATGTACCTTGCTAAAATAGCTGATAAGCAAATTAAGGCTTTGCATGTTTTGGGTTTTTCAGTAATCTACAGACGTAAACAGGGCCAAACTGTAATGGAGCATGGATGGAAATAAGAGTCAAATGAGATGGTTAGGCTGTTTCATCACTCTTAGTTTTCTGTTTTATTAGCATTGAAGAAGTTACACAAAGGAATCCTTTTTGTAAAAAAAAAAAAAAGATAAACATAAAGATAAGGAGTAACTAGCACCGAAAAGAGTTGTACTGCCTAATGTCAGAGGGCAAGTGCTGAAGTTCTGCAAGGCCTTTGGTGTCTCTAGTCACTATGTTCTGGTGCTCTTTAAAGAACCAACATGCTGTTCAGAATAACCTATAATGAAACTTCACAAAGAAATGTATCACCAGAAATATTTCTTGAGGACAAGTTTGTTTAAACAATTTAATAAAACTGCTTATTAATATTTATTCAACTTTTGTTTGTCAAATAAAAGTCATGTGATGCAACCAACGTGGATCATAGACCCTCATATTTATGAATTAATATTAATATTTGTTTAAAAAACATTTGTTGTTAAATCAAAATCATATGTTACAACCAACATGCATCATAGACCCCTGTAGACCCTCATGACTGTGTGAAGATCAGTACATCTTGGAAAATATCAGATTAGTTCAGGTTATAAAGTGTCATGTGGTGCAGCTCCACAAAAAAAAAATAATAATAATATTTCTGAATATTCATCAAAAATGTTTTTCTTGTGAAAAATATTTTTAAATGGATTATTTGGTAGCCTATTCATATATTAAAAAAAAAAAAGTTTAGGGAAGTTTAGTTCAGGTTGTAAAATGTCATGTGTTGCAGCTCCACAAAAATATAATGATACTTATAATTTATCTATTCATGATATTTGTAAAAATACATTTTACACTAACTTGTCAAATTAAAGTCATGTGGTGCAACCAACATGCATGAAAAAGCATATATTATAGACCCCTGAAGACTCTTGTGACTGTTTGATCTGAATTTGATCTTTTTATGACATGCCAAAATAAATTAGCTCAGAGTGTAAAATGTCATGTGTCAACTCCACGCGCACACACACACACACACACACACACACATAAAGATATTTATGAATTACAAATTAATTAAAAAAACATTTAAATGAAAAAAATTCATAAGACTGCGTATTGTTTTTTTTGATAAAGAATATCTCTTTGGATTTGAGACTTTAGTCTTTGCAACTTTACAGATCTTCTTTATGCACCAAAAGCTTGTAACACTCCAAAGAGAAAGGAAAAATTGAAATCGCATGATATGACCCCTTTAATTTAAATTGTCAAAGTCATCTGGTGCAACCAACATGCATGAAAAAAGCATATGATATCAGACCCCTGCAGACCCCATGACTGTATTTAAAGGGCAATTCCTCTATGAAAATAGATTATTTGATAATTTGCAAATGCAGTTTGGTGCAGCTCAACAACAATAAAAAACATCATGCTGTTTATGTATAAATAATTCAGGATATTTGTGTAAAGGTACATTTTACATTGAAAAATGTTTTAAATCTTTTAATGAAAAAACACTACTATTTTACAAGTTTGTGTTAGTCCAAACTTAATTTACATAAAACTTAAAAGCTTAACATTAATTGTTTTGGAAAATAATGATTATGATGTGTTGTACCACATGACAGTTTTAGAGTCATCAAATTAAAAGGTTACTTGGAAATTGTATACAAGTTTCATATTCATGTCTGAAACCAACATGAATAAAAGGGTACAGTTCTAAGAACTTGGCATATGCATTTTAAACTAGATTTTTTTTCATTGTCACTCCATGAACCCTTTAAATTGACCTTTTTGTGTGTTTTTATGTGTATTAATCCATCCTAAGTGACTTTGGGTTTTGTCTCCATAAGTTTATCCAAAAATAGATATAGGCAGTCAAGCGTTCACTTTTGACACCGTGTTAGTGACAGCGTGTGTAGACATCCTCAAAGTCACCTGACCGGTGCGCTCTATCTCATACTGTAACTCTGTCAGTTTCTCCATTGTACGCAATTGAGCAATTTTGTACCTCGGGCAATGTCAGCGCCTCAGAACATTACTCATTTCCTTTTAGTTGCCATGGCGACTGTGTATTTGGCAGCAGATGATGGGCAGATTGTGTGAGAGATTGGTCAGTGCGCTCATCCGCAGGCTGAAACCGGGTAACTTACAGATTGGTGAAACGTCTCATCAATAATTGGCGCATCCGCTGTACAGTTGCATGATGGGAGCTTACTTTTAACGGTCGCCTTTGTAAATTAATTTCCTTATGTCCGTATTACCACATGATTTCGCATCAGCCTCACTTCTGAGTGACAACATATGTGTTGTGTTGAGACGGGAAACAAATGTATGGGAAAAATCAAATAATGTATGATTGAATTATTTGTAATGTACATTGTGTTTTATTAAAATCCATTGGTCCCTCAGCAGCAAATAGTGTCCAAAACATTCATTTACTTACACGCTCATGTGTACCCATAGAAAAGAAAACTAATAAATATTAATAAAAACTATAATAGTATCTAATGATACTAAAATAACCTTGAATTTTCATGATGTTTCATAATGTAGTCTTGTAATGTCAAATTTGTCAAATTACATGTACCTTTCTGGTTCATACGTTTCAATTTATTTCATATATATATATATATATATATATTTAAGGCAAAGTGAATGCTTTTAAGTAAATAAAAAATGTCTCTCGATTGTTTCTTCTAGATGAATAATAAATTGAGAATTCTGTTTATGTTGTTGCTTCTCAAATTGTTGTTTTGTGCAAAAGATATATCAAAAGATTTCAATTTGAACTCACTTTTCTCATCAGATTTCTAATTGAAAAATAAAATAATAATTATACTATTATACAATAAATTTATATTGAATTCTTACTGTAGTCAGAATTGTTTTATTTCTCCCCAGCAATGAGAAGCATCTGAGACAATGTTGATACCTAAATTAAACATATCCGAGAAATAGGTCTCCTGAGCTTTGAAAGAGCAATCAATGAGCAATAAGATTTTCTTCTGGTAGTATTTATATCATCAGCATCGCATTTTAATGACCAAATGAAAAGCGTCTGTGAAAAATCCCCATGAAAATCAAATACTGTGCATCCAGTAATCATTTTATAATGAAAAGCGTCTTAATCTAATAAACATGTTTTTTTCAATGGATGGATATTTCCAGTGGTCCTAAAACAGTGGTGTCTTTATTATAGAATTACCTTCCCCAAGAAGGACATACGCTGAGGGAGATCTAGCATGCATCAGACGGCCGTTGACATTCACTGTGTTGGTAGAATTTTAGGTTAATCAAACACAGTTATTCTTAGACGCTCTGGATTGCCTTTTTAAGCTATGAATCTTAAGTAAGTCATTGTCACAGTGGGGTCAAGCGCTGACATGGATTATTATTGTATTTTATGGCAATGTCTCTCACTTAAGGCACGTCTCTGCATCAATTAGCTCGGGTCGGACATGTGACCAAAACACAGTTCCTCACAGACTGTGGAAAACTGGCTTCTCAGAGCTGGTTTCCTGCTCATAATTAGTCATTGTCCACAGACTTTCTAAGTAAAGCTCATCTGCGGTTCACTGTATGTTTGTGTGTTGTAATCATAAAGATGGCATGACGTTCTTTCACTCTTTAACCGGATTGGGAATATTGAATGCCCGAAAAACAATCCACTGTAAACAAAAAACATGGATTTTATATATATGTAAAGTTAATATTTATAAGTAAACAAGGCATTTTTGTTTCTGCTAGTCAGTTGTGAGATTAAATGGAGAACAAATGAAGATGTCTTTTAAAGCTGTTGCTTCTCAAATTCTCAAATTTGAGGTAGATAAAAAAGAAGACAGATAAAAATCCAGAGATTTCAATTTGAACTCACTTTTATCATTAGATTTCTAATTAAAATTAAAATTTGAACAGAAATATACATTAAGGTTTTGCATCAACCCTGTTACCGTCATGTTTTCTGCTTTAGTTATAAACATTCCATCAATTAAATATTCCTTGGAATTTTCATAAACACAAAGAAAAATAGATAGATAGATAGATAGATAGATAGGTGATAGATAGATAGATAGATATATGATAGATAGATAGATTCCTGTTACGATGACACTTTTATTTTTCTCATTCATCTTATCACTCAAAGCAATGAAGCTGAGCCTCTGCACACCACATACTTTCTGTTCTCCTCTGTCATTTCCTCTAAACCATGTGCATATGTCCTCTTTCTGTGCGTCGGCTCATTAAGAAACATTTTTCCAGTGAATTAGTTGTCACTGGCTGGTCTACATTGGGTTCCTGGCTGCGTTCCTCAGGTTCTGATTTGAGGAACCTTGGGCAGGAGTCTTCCTCCATCAGACTGTATATATGCATCTCGGCTTCATCAAAACAAGTGAGGTCAGGCTTCATCAAAGATCTCTTGATCTTCTCACGAGTGTGATGGTCAATGTTGACCTGCAAAATTGTAACATTTACATCAATGAGAGATAACTGAAGTATATTTCTATACTAACATTTTCATTTCAATGGTGTTTAGTTTAAGCAAATGGCAAATGCAAAAAAAATCTGGTTTGTTTTTCTTTTGAGCCATTGTTAATGCTTTTTAAAATGTCATCTAAGTTAATTTGTGTCTTGCAAGTGCACATCTATTTTTGGAGAAACTTTTTAGTTACCAGCCCAAATACCAACCCCCCCCCCCCCTATTAATTAACATTACTATGATGCAATGGCATTTCTGTGCATCGTAATTTACTGTAACTGTTTAGAAAGGCCCAATTCTATTTAATGCTTTACTGAATGCACATACTGACCTCTTTTTGAGCCATGGGATGGAGAAACTCTTTGTAGATATCTGCTGCTTTGTTAGAGAGTTTGCCAGATGAAGTCATCCGCTTATATTCCCTGCAGGCAAGCCAAAATGCAATGTTCTCCGCACTAAACTCAGACTGGAGAAATGAACGAAAGGCGTCCAGGTAGTCTGTTCGCAAAAGAATAAAGTTTTTATATACTAAAATTTAACACATAAATTATATAAAGGTGACTGGTGGTTGAAACAACCTCTGTTTTCTAGCAGATCAGATAACTTTGGCCCATGGTCTTGTAGTCTTAAGAAAAAAAGAGGAAATTAGAAAAACAATAGCATTAAAATACAATATTTCCACCATCCATAGTCATATAAAATACTTTAAAATACTTTTGATGGTTTTAAATTAAATGATGTGTGTGTGCGACATGCTATAATATTTAAAAATATTTATATTTGAGTAATTTTACCTATCTTTTTCTAATTATTTTATGAAGACTACATGGACATTTATGTTTGAACTTTGTCTTTTGTCACTCTGAAGGAATTAACTAGTAAAGGCAAAAACAATTTATCTGGCCAAAGTCTGGCCTTAAAATTGACTGCTAATGCATCAATTACCCATAAACTGATGATTTCATTATTGTTGAAATTGTTCTACACATGTATATAACAATTAAAAAACTTACTGCTAATGAGAGTCTTCAGTATTTTTCTTAATCAAAACACATCGGATATTGTTTTTCTGTTTTTTCCTGCTCAACAGAACATCCAGTCTATGAAATTAAAATAAACACTTCAATAAATATCCATCTTTCGGTCAATTCAAGAAGTTTGTATGCAGAGAGACGAGTGAAATTCATTTACGTTTTCGGTTGTTTCTTGTTTTCCGAATGAGGTCCTTGAACTCGTAGATCCGAATCTTTGAGAAAAGCATTTTAAGCATCGTGGGGTGGCGGCAAATATTTATTCAGAATGATCCGCTATGTTTCATGTTTGTGACAGACTTTTCCAATCTTACGGCTGTATATAGCCTACGGTAGGGTCGAGTGGGATGTTATCATACCTGAACATGTTCACACAAATCTCTGGATGCCATTGACATAACAAAGTCTTTCATCTGTTCTCCATGACTCGGGTTTTCAAGTTTATTCTAGAATTAGATGCGTATAATATTACGATAGTTTTCCTGTTGCTATGACAGCACGACAGTTGAAGATTATGTATAATAACATTTAGGCCTTGAATGAGGTGTGTGAGACGGACAAAGTACATTTCTCAGTTTTTAAACTACCGGTATATTTTTTTGAGTAAGTTGAACGGGATCCAGAAGGTCTACGAGCCGGTGTTGTGCCCATTTTCGACTCCCTGCCAAATTATTACCCCCCTCGTTGAAATCGCTACCTGATTGCCTAATCCTAACCCCTCCCCCACACCTAACCCTAAACCTACCAATACTAGGGGGGTAGGCCTAATAATCTGGTGGGGGTCAGAATTCGGCACAACACTGGGACTCGAACTCGAGTCGCCCGAAGCTCAATGGTTGAGCTTTTTTTTTTAGATTAACGTGAAACTGCTGCATATTTTTTATGGAAATTTAAATTTGACACCTGTTTCAATTTTCCAGTAGTTAATGTACAAGAGTCTTCATGTTTCAAACACGTGAATAGGGTTATGAATCGAAAATCGGATACTTAAGGTCAGGAATCTTGTTGTACTTGTCAAATTAAAATTTCGATTCCGCCTATCGATTCCTATGCGGGGTTTTTTTCTTCTGTGAGGACCGAACCTATAG
This sequence comes from Sinocyclocheilus rhinocerous, assembly GCF_001515625.1. NCBI lineage: Eukaryota > Metazoa > Chordata > Actinopteri > Cypriniformes > Cyprinidae > Sinocyclocheilus > Sinocyclocheilus rhinocerous. The sequence goes on along the minus strand of NW_015631074.1, from coordinate 414,535 downwards.
CGATCTGCCAGGACCTTGCTCGCTAATCTAAGTGCTCCAAACTGAAGTCCAAAGTTTGACTACATTTGTGATCAGAAGCCAAAAACGCTAAGTATAATATCTGTGATAGCTAAACATGTTGCAAGAGAGGTGTCACCACCAACATGACAAAGAGCTGTCTGTCATGAATGAAACAGCTTCACAGTCTTTTCAGCCACACAGTATCATTATTTCTGTTACAAACATTCAAATCACAGAAGTACTGGGATAAAAGTTTATAGTTCAGATATAAACTCTGATGTGTACGGTAGTGATTAAAATAGAGTAAATATCATTTTGAAAGATATTTGACACTTCAAATGAAGATTTATCAATTACATTGTTATGCCAATAGGTGGCGAAAATGGGTTGTTAATGTGTTTGTCTTTGAATCATAAAATTAGCGCGATGATATCATCTTGAATATGTCATTTGATCTCGGATGTAATAAGCGATGTACGAAGAACGGGCCCCTGTTAAAGTTGTAATAGAGATCTTCAGGAGTTCACGCTTCATTGGTGGATGGACCGCGCCCACAGACTAGCATACACCCTATCAGTGAACACTTTCTTTGAGTTTTGGAGTCATACCAAACATCAGTGTTGGGCTCGTTCATTGAGGCGTATTGTTAGTCATGTGGGAGTGGTAAGAATTTGATAAAAGTGCTTGGTACATGTTTGCTGTATAAGCTAAACTATGGTGAAATCGTAATGTGCAAATCGAGTATAAATACAAACGTATTGTCCGCACACTGATGTAACGAGTAGGGTGAAGCTGCAGGCCCGGGGGCCCAACTGCACACTCAGACCTGCACGCTCAGATCTATCGTTTTTTTCAGACAGTGCCACCTGCTGTTTGGAAGATTATCTGCAGGCCCGGAGGCCCAACTGCACACTCAGACCTGCATGCTCAGACCAGCACTCCGAGAACTATTGTTTTTTCAGACAGTGCCACCTGCTGTTTGGAAGATTATCTAACCTGATTAGATAAGATTACCTAACCTGAATTCAATTGCTGATAGATTGCAACTTACACTATTTTTCTACTATAAAATATTACGCTATGACTGAATGCATTATTATATAAAATATTACACATACTAGGTTATGATTTAATGCATTAAGTCTGGTTTATTTTTATTAATTTTATTTGTAAATAGAAATTGTTCAGTTACTTAAATATTTTCATTTTCTCGTGATCTCGACATAACAAAAGTTGTTCTCTAAGTTACAAAACTGCGCCAACAGGTGGCACTATTGACCTGAATATAACTGATGGGAATGTAGCCTAGGCTATCCACTTTACTGTACGCGTGTTTGTGATAGAATAGGACCTCGTGATCGCTATAATGTGTACAGTATTGTTCATTAGGCTACTGACATTTAATTCATTCATAAATGTTAAATGCGTGAATCAATATGACTATTTTGTGTATTAAGTTCTTGCTAGATGCATGAGTTTCACCTGTCTGAAAAAACGATAGGTCTGAGCGTGCAAGTCTGAGTGTGCAGTTGGGCCTCCGGGCCTGCAGCTTCATAATGTTGGATGTAACTGCTCCATAAAATTAATTAGTTGCGGCAACGTTTCGACCATCAGGTCTTCATCAGGCACAAATTACGTGAACTGGTACAACTCTTTATAAGTAACAGGTGATCATTCTAATTAGACACATTCAATCACTGTGCAGGTACACTCCCACAAGAAGAGAGAGAGAGAGAAAGCCCGCATTAAACTCGAATAAATACACAAATCAATACAGGTCAAATACAAATCTTAAACTCGAATAAACTAACAAATCAATACAGATCAATAATCACTCAAAATATTCAAACACTACTGAAGACAGATGAAAAAATACACACAATCCTATAGAAAAGGCTTAATATCAAAATCTTCATTCAACCCAAAAGGTGACAACGTATTTAGAGTATAAATCCAAAAACATTCCCTTTGTAGAATGATCACCTGTTACTTATAAAGAGTTGTACCAGTTCACGTAATTTGTGCCTGACGAAGACCTGATGGTCGAAACGTTGCCGCGATACATTATTTTTATGGAGCAGTTACATCAGTGTGCGAACAATACGTTTGTATTTTTGTTATAGTTTGACTTTTTTTTTTGTCCTGCACCTGAGCCCTGTGTGGGCCCTTTCTTACACTTTGGTTTCAAACGTGAGTTTAGCCACATCTCTTCATTGGGTGGTTTGGTCTCATAGCCTACATAAAAGTGAAACGTGTGATTGTTGTGCCTCTAGTGACACTAAAAAGAATCGCAACAATAGTTTTTACACTTAGTATTTTAACATCCGAAAATACACACTTCATGCTTTCCCTAATAGCCTAATAATTATAATAGGCTGTCTATACTGATCTAAAATAAAAACTTTTTTATAATTTTAAGGTTGACATTGTGCATATTGTCTAATGATCTGCAGTTTGAGTATCCTAATCTAACAATAATTTTAATATAATTTAAATATATATTATATAATAAAAAAATAGTATAATATAATACATAAGTTATAATAAATACAATAAATATAATAATTATAACTAAAATAAAATAATAATTTGCTTGAGAAAATAAGTATGGTGGTATATTGTAAATATGTTAACATATGAATATTCTGCCCTATAAATTCTGCTCTATATTGTCTAACCACCAGGTGGCACACATGTACGGTGACTGAATATAATGTTTTCTGAATTGTTGTTGTGCTTTCTGAATTTTTATTTTGTTCTTTAGACTTGCATTTGCGTTTGTAATTTGTTATTTTGATTTCAGAATTGTGATTTGTTTAGCACTTCTCGGCCACCGTACACATGGCAAAGAAACCACTCTCAAAGAACAGAAACATTTTATTTGGTCTTACACTTTGCAAACAACCACCAAGGGTGTGTCTTTATCAGTTTTGTGAATGCAAAGCACTGGAATGTGGAAACTGCAGAAAGGAAAATTTGTGTACTGAGAAAAGAAACAAAAGATTCATTGTAAAAGGCTGTATAAATGAATGCTTACAAAAACAATTATATACATTCTGAAACTTGTCACATAAGTTGTGCTGAACATCATTTGTAATTAAATTTGTTGCATAAAATGAGAAAAATGCAAGACAGACGCTTTTGATTAGTGGTCTCAGGATTTTATAGTCCTCATAAATATGTATAGAGTTCAATTAGACAAATTACAATGTGCACTATAATGTGAAAACACATAGCAATTCGCTAGAGAATAACCGAAGAGGTTTTTAAGATTTCTCTAGAGTTTGACTTTGAAGCTTCACACTCTTCTAGCCACTATTCTCTGATTTTTCTCCCATAGTGACTTTTCCTAAACGCAAAATCACCTTATGAAGCCGATACAAAGCATACAAGCTGGCCACAATCAGGACTACACCACTGACCAAGAGAACAATGTACAAAGCCATCATAAATCCACTGTAGGGACCCGTTGACGGGACAGTCCACAGGTACACCCAGCCATTGTAATGATTGTTGTGCACAATTTCAGGTCCGTTATCCAGCACAATTGTATCGTAGAACGCCGGATCATTGTTGTTACCATTGCCTTGTTTCATGTAAATATGATCAGGTGTAGGAGAAAGTAGAGAGGCATCTGTTGGAAAAGTAGTTGGAGTTGTAGTTGCATTTGCAGTATTTCTTGCTGTTGTGCTTGTAGATGTAGATGTTTGCAGGGTTGGTGTCGCTGGAGCCCCAGTGGTAATGGCACTTGTAGCCATAAATGTGGTCTGGAAAACACCACAATGGAGTTCCTCGTAAGTCAGCGTTTGCAGCGGATAGTTTTCTAAGCGGTATGGTTCATAGCATGTTACTCCTTTGTCCAAGTCATTGATTTGTTTTGGGTTTTCACGAATCCATTCTGCAATACCCATAATGCTACAATCGCAATTCCATTTGTTGCCGCTAAGAGAGAGATCTTTTAGCGCCATTGCGTGTACGAAAACATCTCCGGGGAGATACCTCAGATGGTTGTGTTTCAGGTCTAGTATTTCTAGTCTTGAGGTGTTGTGAAAGATAGCCGATGGGAGAGACTCAAGCTTGTTCTTGTTAAGAATCAGAATTTGAAGGTTGATCAAGTTTGAGAAGAGCTCCGGGTCTAGTTCCTGAAGGTTGTTGTTCTTCAGGGACAGTTTCTTCAGCTTGGGCAGACAACAGAAGAGGTTCTTTGGGAGGGAGGTCAACTTGTTGTTCAAGTGTAAATTGAGAGCCAGTAGATTGGTCATGTTTGCAAAAAGGTTCCATGGGACAGTGGATAGATTGGTTTCGTAAAGGTACAGCTCTTGGAGTCTCGGCATGTGTCCCATCAGCTGGTAAGGAAGGGATATGAAGGGGTTCTTGTAGAGGGTGAGCTTGGTCAGGTTGGGCAAGTAGTAGAAGGTCTCGGCTGGAATATACCGGAGTTGGTTGGCAGACATTGAGAGGGTGAGCAGGGATGGCAAGGGCCAGAAAAGACGTGGAGGAATCTCTCGGATCTGGTTCTTCTGTAGCATTAGCACCAACAGGTTGCTTAGATGGTCAAAGGAACCACTTTCAAGAGTCTCCAACTGGTTGGATGACAGCACCAAAGATTTGAGTTGCAAAAGGTTGTGGAAGAGGGTCTTCGGGAGGTTCCTCAGTTGGTTATCAGCTAAGTTTAAGTAATTCAGCTTGGTCAAACCCTGGAAGACGTCAGCATCCAGCTGGGAGATGCGGTTCTTGCTCAGATTTAGTTCAGTCAGGTTGACCATCGCCTCAAAGAGTTCTGAACTAACGGAAGCTATTTGGTTCCCATCTAGCTGCAGTTGCTCCAAGTTGCTCTGCTCACTAAACACCTTGGGTGGGAAGACAGAGAGTGTGGTTGATGAGAGCTTGATGGACCGAAGCTGTGGAGCACCATGGAAGGCTTCTGGTTGGATGGTGTCTAGAGTGCTGTGCGTGATCATTAGTCGTAGCAGAAGAGAGAACGGCTGGAAACTTCGGTCTTTGAGGATCTTTATGTTTGTGTCATTTAGCAAGAGTAGGAAGGTTGTTGTTGGGTCGAGAGGAGGAATGTCGGTGATGTCCCCAGTGCATTTTGCAGAACCCCTAATGTCACAAATGCACCGATTGGGACAACGAGCACAGAGGGCGAATTGAGGCAGAAGTTGAAGTAGAACAAATGTGAACCACATATTCTCAAACTGGGGAACAAATATAGGCATATGTCATTATAAGAGTCTTCTTCATTATATAACTGATCTTTTTTTTTTTTTTTTAGGAAA
>NW_015631074.1:402607-408957 GCF_001515625.1 Sinocyclocheilus rhinocerous | reverse complement strand
TATAGGGCCCCATTCCTGTATTTTGCCTGGGGCCCCCAAATCACTAAATCCGCCCCTGCTGTTCAGAAGTGTGGGGTCAGTAATAGTTGTTTTTTTTTTTTTTGGAAAATAAATTGCCCCATGTACAATAAAAAAGATATGATTTAAAAAAAAAAAAAGACTACGTTTTAAAGGGATAGTTTGCCCAAAAATGGTTACTCCCTCTCATATTGTTCCAAACTTGTATGACCTTCTTCGGTTTTTTGTTCATTGAGTTCAAAACAACATTGGACTCAGTGGACCAAATTATGTCCATATTTGTCCACTGGCTCCAAAACAACATTGGACCCAGTTGACTTTAATTATATGGACAGAAGTGGACACAGTTTCTAAAATATATTCTTTTATGTTCCACAGAAGAGAGTATGTCATGGAGGTTTGGATTGACAATAAAAGTGAGTACATTTCTGGGAACTTTAGAATTTAGACAGAATTTTCATTTCTGGGTAAACTATTCCTAAAACAAGTTAGGGATAAGTTACTAAAACAAATAAATGAAGTAGCAATGTTAAACTTACCTCTCACAGATACTGAAGAATGTCTGGCTAAAATGGATGCATTATGCTTTTAATAACCACGCTTTGGAAATAGCTCTTCCCTTTCGACACTTATCATACTCTGCAGTGAAGCCTGCATCCGTTGTGATGAGTTTTTTTTTTTTGGTCTTTATTGTGTGTACTTGTAGAAGTCATTGTCTTCCAACTTGCAATATCTCTCTTTAAAAAAAAATTATAATAATTACTGAATGTTCAATAATGCAGAGTGGGACATTAGGAGCTATCCCTAATTATTGATTGATTGAAAAAGGCAGTATTAAAATAAAATAACAATACATGTTCCTTATTTTTGTTTGGACAATGTGCAATTTCTTTCACTAAAAAGTGTCTCCAATTCCTTTTTTTTTTTTTTGTGCATAATTTTATGTCCATAATCCTCTGTCTTCATATGTTCATATGTGTCCTTAAAGGGACAGTTCACCCAAAAATGAAAATTCTGTCATCGTTTTTGTTCCTCAAGTTGTTCCAAACCTATATGTGTTTCCTTCTTCTGCTGAACACAGAAGAATTTTGAAGAATGTTGGTAACCAATCAGTCTACCGTCAGGTCTTTGGTTAATATATTCTTTTGGTATGCGTGACATTTATAATGTTCAACAAAGTCTTAACACTAGAGGGAGACAAGAGCTCTTGAAAAGCCAATCTTTATAAATCAAGGCAGATGACAAGTTTTAGCCTATATAAAATTATTTTGAAATTATTATAGTAAAATTGTGCATTCATATATTTAATTATGCACTCAAGATCCTTAAAAAAAATAGGGAATATTTTGCACAATGAGATGATAGAGTAAAATCAATAAGTTTCACTTGATGTTTTATTGAGATGACATTTACATAAAATACATTTTTGTTATAAGAGTAAAGTCATGAGTACATTATAACTATCATGATTATCATGACACATTATGAATACATATAATTCCATATCTGAAACCGTTCTGCTCGTTTTGACACATCTTAAGGCATTAGATGATTTTGCAGATTTTCTTGCTCCTGGTTCTTCACTTTAACATCCTCAAACACAGTATTTCCAGAAACAGGCTAAAAAGAAAATGGGAAAAATTTTTACATCTGCATTTCTGCAGTTGACAAACATATCTGTTCATAAAAAAGTAACACTCACCATCATCTCTTTTGCTGGTCATCGATCTCTCTTTTTCTATTGCGTTTGACACCAATTTTCTTTCTACATTTAGCTCCTCTTGAAGGGCCGCAAGCTGAAACAGCAAGCTGACAATTAGCTTTCATAATAATAGTTGGTTTATTTTTATTTATATATTTGTATATTCATATATTTTGCATTTTTTAAATTTAATAAAAAAACTTATATTTAATTGTATTTAATGACAAATAAACTTTTTTCCCATTAAATGCACATGGCCAAAATGAAACATACCTCCTGCAGCTCTGCGATTTTTCTGGCCAGCTCGAGTCCTGAGATTCAGGAAGAAGTGCAGGTTTGTGGATTATAAGATGCTTATTCATTATACATTTGCTAAGAGTAAGACAATCTGTGCAACACATAAATCAAATGCATTTATTTACCTATTACATCCTTTTCTTGCACAGGCATGATGTTTTTCCGTAGCAGAAATGCCAAAATCTGGTTCTGCACATCTGAATCATCCTTTGAATGGAAAACCTGGTTGACTGTAAAAATGGAAACACACAATTGGAAGCACACAATTAAGATAAAATGAGACTGATTTAAATGAAATCTATGATCAAAAACCAGTCATTTAGATCAAATGAGTGGCCTGTACTCACCTGGACTTGCAAGGCTTCTTGTATGAATGTTTAGAGCACCAATCAGAAGTAAAAAGGCAAGTCGTGGAAGAAGACTTCCTGAGGATAGTCTGTCCATGGCACTGAGGGAATGATCCTGGTGCGTGTTTGCTCCTGCCTGACCAAAGGCGCTTCTGCTGGAGGCTCATCAGATGGGACACTTTTAATCAGGCGTGAAGACGCGAGGATGTGTCATCGCTATAAATCAAAAGTGTGACGGTGTACGTTCTGTCTCTAAAAGAGGGTCCGTGACAGCTGGGACTGATGTTCTGACGTGGTCTCAGGGCCAGCGACGGGCAATCAATCAGCGGCGGTGTATGTTAGGACAAGAGTAAATCACTGGCAATACTGGGGATCATTCATCTGGGGATGGCAAAATGTTCCTGGCATTCTTCTTTTAATTTAACTAAAAGTATATGTGAGTCAGTGCCTAGAATAACAAGAAACAGTATGATGATGGATGTCATATGTACAATATAATGCCATTCTGGCGGCTTTTACATCTTATAGAAACTCTAGTTGGATGAAGACCTATAAACATTGAGATCCATATCTATAATTAACAAACGTATTGTGTCTAAATATTTATTTTTTGTGGGTTTTTTATTTTCTATATTAAAATTTAATTTATTAAATCTATATTAATATTTAAAATAATGATAAGTCATATTTCATATTATTTTTAACTTAGTATACTGAGTTACTCTACAAATAGCCTATTATTAATTATGTATGTATGTACAAATACACACACATACAATATATATTTTGAAAATATTTACGTATTTAGGTTATGTATATATTTATATAATTTATATTATATATAAATATCTTTGATATATAAACATAACATACATGCATGTATGTGTATTTATATATATACATAATAAATATACACAGTACACGCACATATATTATGTAAACAAAAACTTTTATTTTGGATGCGATTAATTGTTTGACACACACACACACACATATATATATATATATATGATTTTCTTTTATTATTTAAACTTTGAAAGTAAGGTATAGGCATTGTCCATCCGATACAAACTCTAATAGCATTAAAACTTGAAAAAATTCAGATCCATATCATTCTTAAAACAATATTTAAGTTTAGTTAATATTTAAGTTAAGTTCATTTTATTTTATATGTGTTAGATATTCAGCTTTTTTCTATTTTTTTTTCAGTTTCTATCAATCATTAAATAGTTGATGCAAAATTTCTTAAAAACAAAAATAATATTTTATAAAATATTGTACTCTATATTCATCATAAAATGTTTTTGGTGTTATAATGATGTTTTTGTAAAGGAAAACTTTGGAAGTAAAGTATTTTCCATTTGATAGAAACTCAAATAAAAAAAAACCCTATAATGCATGAATAAATGAATTAATTAGAATGATAATAAATAATTCAAATACATTGTATAATTATCATTTATCAGATTTTTTTATGGGGTATTTCACCTTTTAATCTTTCTTACAATTTCCACAACATCAATGACATAATAATAATAATAATAATAATAATTCATCAATTAATATGCTCTTGGTTACTCTATATTTACTGTAAAATATGTTTTTATTTTTAATATTTCATAATAACATTTTATAGTAACATATTTGCATTTTACATTATAGTTAGGCCATACATCATTGTAATAAATTTAAAATCGTGGAAGCCTGACATCAGAGTAGCTAAGTAGCTGCATTTTCCAAAAGCAAGAGTAATTTAAAGTAATAAATTCAATATCAGAGTGTTTATATTGGCCTGAATTTTAAACATAAATAACGACAATAACAAGGTTTACAAAACATTCAGGTAGCCTACTTCTGAAGGATTTTGAGGACTGCGCAGGTTCACTGGCTGTGTTTGTTCATTTGTTTGCTCGCGTGCCAGAATGTGAGCGCGTGCGCGCGTGGCATGTCCCGCCCTGCCATCCGTAGCAAACACACACACACTGCTCAGCTTTTCTTCGTGGTTTGTGTGTGTGTGTGTGTGTGTGTGAGAGCTCACAATATTCATCTGCTGAGGGTTCAGAGGGAGGGACGGACAGAAACCTCGGCTGGCGACAGAAACCAATCAGAGCGACACATTAGCGAAGACATCGATCGGGATTTATTTATTTATCTGACGGAAACCGCCATCCGTCTGTCAAACAATAACCTTCCGAAACCCCAGAGAAACATTACGCGCCGACGACGACATGGCTGATTTCAGTATTGATCAGAACAACCTGCCTGGCGTGAAAGAGGGTGAGTGAAGAAGACGAAGAAGATGATGATGGTGGTGCGCGTGCTTTCTGAGGCATTGTGTGTGTTAACGTTACTGCGTTAAAATAACCGGGCAAATGGCACGGCCTGTCAGATGATTCAAAACTGCCAAAAACGATTAAATATGATTGCATTGTGGTGAATTATGAAGGTAAACTGTTATTTTGACTCAATACATTGGTTACCTTTTATACCATGTAACGTTACGGAAATATTTACGTTAGTGAAGGGAGAAGTCAAACAGAGCCATTCGCTGTACTGAGAAACGCCTCTATCAATATATATCTGATATAGAAAGAGAAAGCGATTAAATTCTGGCCTGTTTTGCCTCAAATATCATGTATTAGATGGCGTGTGATGCCTGACGTTAGCTTTACTTGGTGTGTGTGTGTGTGTGTGTGTGTGTGTGTGTGTGTGAGTGTGAATGCTGGAACATGTGTTGTGAGAGTCATGAAAATCTTCGGCATACTGAAGATGACTGTGGTGCAACACAAGCTGTTGATGACTTTGCATGTTATTAAGGGGGGAAAAACAGCTAGCTTTGCAGGATTTCAACCCACTAATTTTAACCTCGTTTGATGCTTAGGGTGGATTAGGATTTACAGACCCCATCATTTCCGCCCCAAATCCAGTTTGTGATAGCATCTGAGGTTCAGACTCCGTTATTGGTCTCAAACCGAAATTCAAAAGCCAGTAGCTAATTGGGCACCAAATGTTGGTTTCTAGTTATTTCATTATTTAAAAATAAATTTTAACTAAGGGGATAGTTGACTCAAAAATGAAAATTATGTAATTATTTACTCACCCTTTTTGTTGTTCCAAACCTGTATGAGTTTCTTTCTTCATTTGAGCACTACAGAAGATATTTTCAAGAACGTTGGTAACCAAACAGTTAATGGTAACCAGTGTTGTTAATGGTAGTATTGGAAAATATGCTATGGAAGTCAAAGGCTACCGTTAACTGTTTGGTTGCCAGCATTCTTGTAAATATATTTAATCAATGATTCTAATTACTTTTTATGTTTAAAATTAGCTATTTTTTGTTTAGGTTCAGTTGATTTCTGAATTACAGTTTCAGACCAATAAGTAATTCGGGCTAATTGGGGACCAAATGCTGGTTTCTAGTTTTTTTTTTAAGACCTCTTAAGTAGGATAGGCCAAGTTAACAATTTTAGGATTAGGTTTGATGCATTTAAAACAAACCATTTTTCATTCATAATCAGTTATGGGATAGGCCAAATTTGACAAATTTTAAGGAGTTTGATGTGTCTAATATGAGCTACTTTATTACTGAATTTTAAACATTAAGTAATTCTATCTAACTGGGGGACCAAATGTTGGTTTCTAGGTAATTATTTAATATAAAATAAACAATATTTACACAGTTAAATACAGTGCAGATTAGGGCTGCACGATAAATCGCATGCGATATTTAACGCGCATCTTGTCAGAAAGCCGGTTCTGTAATCAGCGGTAAATCTCCATCACGTGCGTGCTTTCACATTGAGCAGCATTAACTACACAGAGCCGTTGTTCACTGACAAGCTGCGCAAAAAATCACGCGAATATGAACGTGGTTTTGCGCAGCTCGTCAGTGAACAACGGCTCTGTGTAGTTAAAGGGATAGTTCACCCAAAAATAAAAATTTGATGTTTATCTGCTTACCCCCAGGGCATCCAAGATGTAGGTGA
>NW_015631074.1:390768-401378 GCF_001515625.1 Sinocyclocheilus rhinocerous | reverse complement strand
CGCAGATAGTCACGTTATCTTATGCTTTGAATGATGCGCCCTCTTGTGGCCTCAGCAGAGAAGCCAAAAGCTTTTCTTCACCCTAACTGAAATTATGCATTTTAAATTCGAATATAATTCGAATGTTGATAATATTCAAGTACAAAATTCGAATTTAGTTTTTCAGCCATTTTGACAGCCCTAGTATGAAATTCGTTGGTCACAAGATGCGAGAACCTTGTGAATCATTGAACCCGTTTAGGAAATTTATTACTCAGATAAAGGCATTTATAATGTTACAAAAGATTTCTATTTCAGATAAATAGTGTTCATATCGATATCGGAATTATATCGTATCGACCGAAATTAAGAAATATATCGTGATATCAATTTTGGCCATATCGTCCAGCTCTAATATTCAGGTCCAAAAGTTTTGTAAAAATATATATTTTTTTCATTTATTTTATATTATCGCCATAACAATTTGAGTGAAAGCCTCGACTGTAAACTTCAGAATGTCGTAGTATTTAGTACCACATAAAAGTTTGCGTGTGTTTATGCGAAAGTGCATCTGGATGTTTTCAACTTATTAACAAGAAGAAGAGCAACATACCACGTTTCTCACGAGTTTCTGTTTGTTTCTCCTTGAAGAATGTCCTTGTGGTTTCTGTTTTCAGTCGTTTCGTGCGTGTGAATTCAGCATTTTGCTGTTGTGTTGCAGCTGCTCTTTGCTCTTGGAGGGAAAGTTAGGGATGTTTGCCTGGAAAATGTGCAGGCTTAAAAAATGTGCTGTTTTTGCTACCTAGCTAAGACCTCCTGGGATGTGTTCAGCGTTGGTTTCGTGTTTGCTTTGGAGAGCTTTCAGCTTTTCCTTGTGTTGCTGTTACTTGTTTGCCAGTCGCTGCTCGGGTGCTGCTTTGTAGCGCCTTGAGGATCATCATTCTTAATGAATCAGACATTTTAATTGATGTCATAGTGTTGTATCGCTTTGGGCTGTATTTATTTCATGGTGTATGGTATCACCCACAGGTTTTTAATATTAGGCGAAGATCCACCAGCATGTTCTTTTTGGAAAAAATCCTTTATGCCTGAAACATGTTTTATTAGATTGTGCTGGCTTAAACCCTGTGAGAAACAAGTCTATCTATCTATCTATCTATCTATCTATCTATCTGTCTGTCTGTCTGTCTGTCTATATATAAACTTAATTTTTTTTAATTTACAATTTATTTGGTTAGTTATTGAACACTGTTTTTTTTTCCCCTTTCCTTTGTGTTGTTTTGTTTTTTTAAGGTATGTATAAATGTAACTAGAGATTTTAGCAAAAATAACAGTAAAAATCTGATATAATTTACCATACATTTTCATAAATTTGAAAAACAAGCAAACAAAAATAAATGTAATACATTGAGTTCTAGTCTGGAGGGGGTGAGAGATAAGATTTTTTATTTTATTTGTATTTTACAATTAAAACTTTTATTCATCAAGGATGCATTAAATTGACCTAAATTGACAGTAAAGACAATTAAAATGCTACAGAAGGTTTCTATTTCAATTAAATGCAGTTCTTTTGAACTTTCTATTCATCAAAGAATTCTGAAAAAAGTCTCACAATTTCAACCAAAATATCAATCAGTACAACTGTTTTCAATATTAATAATAATAACAATAATAATGTTTCTTGAGCAGCAAATCATCATATTAGAATGATTTCTAATATCTAATAATATAGAAGGATCAATATAGATCCTATAGATAATTCTATATCAATATAATAGAAGGATCATGTGACACTGAGAAATGATGCTAAAAATTCAGCTTTGCATCACGGGAATATATTACATTTTAAAATATATTCAAATAGAAAAATATTGTAATAATATTTTACAATATTTCTATCTTTGATCAAATAAATGCTGCCTAGGTAAGCAGAAGACACTTTTAAAACATTAAAAAGTATATATATATATATATATTTAGTATATGAAATTTAAATAAATTCATTCATTTGTTTGCTCAATAAAAACATTGAAAACAAACATTCTTATCTCAAATTTGTCAACTGGCCTATATATATATATATATCGGTAGGGATACACCGAAATGAAAATTCTTGGCCGAAGCCGAACAAAATGAAACACTGGGCCGAAGGCCGAATACCGAACACGGTTTTTCACGTTTTTGCCCATTTTTTCACCATTGCATAAATTAAATAGCCAAAATGTGCTTTTTACTGTTTTGTCTTACTTTTCAAAGAAAAAATAATTTACAAAACAACAATTTAAAAATATTTACTTAACACTGAACATTTTTTAACATTCTAGCAGACATTATAGGCCTACTAATAAAACACAACTTAACTTAAAATGAATACGTTAGTAAAATAATATTTTTTGGCAATTTTTTAGACCCCCCTTCTTAAATCAGGCATGTATTTTTTACTGTAAAAATAAATGCAGCCTTGATGAGCAGAAAAGACTTATTTTAAAACATTAGAAAATATTATAGATCCTAGTCTGAACACTATGTGTAAATGTTACAATAAATGTATTAATATAGCTGTACAATAAATGTATTAATAGAGCTGTTTTAATTATTATTTTATTTTATTTTACAGAACAACAGTAAAATTACAATAACATTTATTAATGTTGATAGAGTTCTTGCTTTTTCTCAACTTTTATTTTGGCAGAAACCCGCAGGAAGACCTCAGTGCTTCTTTTTGTTGACAAATGATTCTCATTATGAATTTGGGAAGGCTTTTGTTGCATGTATCGCATTGTCACATGCTTTGTAAAAATTAATAACATTTTTACTGAGCAGCTGATGAGTAACACAGTTTCAGCACAGATTTCCCTCGCGCTTTGAACTTTGAACCCTGCTGCCGCGAGCTCATGCAGCGCTGTTTGAACACGTGCAATTCCTGCGTGTATTAGAAATCATAACATTCTGCAGTTTATTTAATTATTTAAGGGCATTTCGCGATTTTAATCATCATACAGTATCCAGCAACAACCACCCTTCCTCTTCTCATCGAAGACATGAGATGCAGTACTAAACAGTCTCGCTGTTGGTGCTTGTCATGATTTTTGCGTCTTTCTCAGACAGCTTTAAATGTTTCCACACTGCCGGCATGTTTGCTGCATTAGTGCGCGCCTCTATTTGATCGCGTCACGTCTTTGTTCGGTACAATTTATTTGGTCTTTTCGCTTATTCGGCCGAATAATTTCGGTTGCCGAACATTCGGTGCATCCCTATATATCGGTTTACCACTAATTTTTAACTGGGTCATAAATCCAGTTTTCTCATAATGATAAGCCACATAACGTCACCATATAACCCAAAAAAGTTTCCAGCACAGTTTTCAACAAATTGGCCTCTGAACCCCTAAAATAGGCTGCATGCATAAGGAAATGAAGCCTAGAGTAAATGCACAGTCAGCACCAAGATGCTTATTTTCAGTAGGGGCTTTCTTGGTTCCTCCTGCCAAATGATACTTAGCCGTTCTTCCGAATCCTGTCAGATAGGGCATCGAGATGTCATAACGTAGCTTCACCAGCCAGTAGACTGCAAATTATATTTTACGAAATGTAAATTTTGCTCTTGGTTCCTCATTTAGCGTTATGAATATCCCTTGGTTTCGGTTCTGCAGCTCTTCTGCTCAAGATGCTGATCAGCAGTAGATGGACGACGACTTTAATCACTGATCTGCAGAAGTGGCTTAATCTTATCCTTGTCTCACCTCAGCTAAACATACAGACACTGGAAAATTCCTAGGTAAATTAGTATTACGTGAACAGTGTTTCACATCGTTATTAAACCTGCCACTAAATTCCCTCACGGCTGTAGCACACAGTGTGAAACTGGAGCGTGTGTTTGGTTATATTAATCACGCTCGATTCCCAGAAACAGTATAGTAGGGCTGCACGATATATCGTTTCAGCATCGATATCGCGATGTGCACATAGTCATATCGCAGGATGTGCGATGTTTAGTATAGGCTACTTATATTAAAGAAAGCGGCGCGGCTGGCGTTTTCCACGCGTTTTTAGGCGCGACGTGAACGTCCCCAAAGTCTGTCTACACTAGATGTGACAAAGCGACCGTTGCCAATCATTTGTACTTTGTGTCAGTACGTCATAAATAGAACGCGGCATCAGTTTACTGTCGGGGATTTGTCGTGCCGCGCCGCATCCAGTGTAGACAACATCACTGATTAAAATGGGTTCTATAGTATTTTGTCGCGTCGCGTCTGGTGTAGACTGTGAGAGTCACGCAGATGCACGTGAACACTGAATATTTGTGCCTGAAATATTGTGTTCTGCAAGTATCCTTGTAAACGCAGTTGCTTATGGCATAGGTGAAGGGAAACAATTGAGAAAGAAAATGGATGTGTAACAGTATATTGGTTCACAGCAGATTTAATTTATACAGTGAAGACTATGCAGTGTGATTTTACATTTGATTATTCAATTTCTGTACCTGAATACTGTTAGACTTACCTGAAAAATATAAAGCACTGCTTATTTAATTTGTATCTTTGTTCTGATATATTTATCTATGCTTGTAATTTGTTCATTTCCTATGCTGATTTACTTGCCTACAAAATCACCCCAATCATTATTATTTTTCCAAATAAAAAAAGTCATGTGGTGATTTTTTTTTTCATATCGCAGAAAAATAAAATATCGCAATGTGAGTTTTTTTCCAATATCGTGCAGCCCTACAGTATAGCACAGTTTTCCTTGCAGGCTGAAATGCAAAAGTTGCTTTTATCTGATTTAGGTTATCGGAGCTTGTATCGGAGGCTTGAAGGCGTTTGTTGTGCTATCTGTCACGAATTAAGGCTATACATGGATTTAATGACTTCTCCACCTGTGTTTTGAAGCGTGTCTAAGCAGCTGGGAGGCTGCCAGGTGCAGAATCGGGCCTACAAACATTAAAAAGCAGATAAGAGGATGTTAAAGGGCGGATGTGGAGGACATGGTTGCAGTTTCTCGGGTTGTATTTATAACAGTAGGTGATAATGGTCGGTTGCGCTGCAGTTTCAGACTAATGCAGACCCCACAGAATTTCCAGAGAATTGTTTTCCTTTAAAAAAAAATTGTACCTTGTAGCACAAGCATTTAATATTTTTATGGAAACTGAACTGTGATACTTTAAATGGAAATTTCAAAAGAACAGCATTTATTTGAAATACTTTTTTTTGTAATACTATGATCTATTTAATGCATCCTCGTTGAATAAAAGTGATAATTTCTTAATTTTTTTTTACATAACTCTTGAACAGTAGTGTAAGTCCAGTAAGAATTTTTTTTACATAACTCTTGAACAGTAGTGTAAGTCCAGTAAGAATTTTTTTTACATAACTCTTGAACAGTAGTGTAAGTCCAGTAAGTAACTATAATGTACATACAGATAAATGCTCATGCGTGCTAAAATATTCACCTAAATCTGTTATGCTGAGGTTTGCGTTGTGAACTTCCTGTGTGGGTTGAAACTAGAGCCCGACCGATAAATAGTTTTGCCGATATTATCGGCCGATATGAGCCTGTCGCCGATATATCGGTATCGGCGAATATGCCGCCAATATGAACATTTACTTTTACAGAACATATAACACCGATAAAATGCTTGAAACGATGTAATTACTTAGTTTGTCCAGCAGAGCACGCTCCATTGTTTGCTACTGGCGACCTGGATGAAACGCTTTAACGCTTAAGTCAATGGAAAACTGTTGAAACTTTGAACGGCCATATCTCCGTAACGGTGTGGCGAATCCGCACCAAATTTGGAGGATCTCTTCAGCTCGAGGAACTCTCTCGAACGCGAATCGAGTGTACCAAGGTTATTTTCGTAAACGAAAACTAAAACTAAGACGAAAACGATTGGTCAAAAAACATTTTCGTAAACTGAAAAAAACAAAAAACATCAACATAAATGAAAAACGAAACGAAACTAACAACAGTTATTGCAAAACTAACTGAAATAAAATAATAATTATCAAAAATAAATAACCATTTTCGGAATCATTATGTTCTCACCCCGTGGCGGAAAAATATCTGTGTGTCGGTTTAGGGAAATACCCGTAAATGGTGCATCATACACGTGAGGTTAGCTGACGGAGAGACGCAAAGCAGTTTAAAGCAGAGTCCTGCACGGGTCCTGTTAGGTAAACCTGCATCCGCAGTACACAACAGAACACCCGACCCGTTATCCGACAGCAGCCAGCACCAATTTAATTCTGTAACTTACTCGACCCGTTTGACATAAAGACCGCGACCTGAACCGCACTCGCATTAAATAGGCTACTGCATCAGTAAGGCAAAATTATTTATTTTCTCATGTAACACAAGCAATCAAACCAAAATTAGGCATTCTAAGTTGGTGCTTTGAAGAAAAACAGACACGCAGCGCAACGTAATATTCATTTTGGTGTGTATTTGTATACTTTTACCATCTAATCAATCTCAGCATGCTTTAATTTTGTGTCCCTAGACGTGTGCATCACTAAGGTTAAATTAGCCATCTTTCTTTGGCCTGCGCCGTGGAAGTGATCTGTTAAATCTAAAAAACTTTAATTACTAAAACTGAAACTAAACTATATAAAAACTAAATAGAAATGTGTTCACAAAATAAAAACTAAACTAAAACTAACAAAATTATTAATGAAACGAATAAAAACGAAAATAAATTTTTTTGCAAATTTGAAAACGATATTAAAATAAAACTAATTTAAAATTGCAAAACTATAATAACCTTGCTGATGTCAGACTCATTTTGGATAATAAAGTTTATTGTTAAATGCCTTGCATCCATTACGTATCTCTGTCTCGTCATTATAAGTGTTTGATCACCACATTTGAGTGATCATTGCAAAAAATGTGTTTATGTATATATATTCTGTTTATGTATATACTGTATTCTATATATAGTACCAGTCAAATGTTTGGACACACGAATGGGAAAGTGTCCAAACTTTTGACTGGTATTGTACTATAATATACACTAAGAATATCGATCGATATATCGATATCGGCCTTTTTTTTTTTACTCCCTAATATCGGTATCGGCCCCAAAAAACCCATATCGGTCTGGCTCTAGTTGAAACTATGACGTGGCTCTTTGTTAACAGTAAATAACCTGATTTTTTAAATCTCTTTCTGTCTGTCTGCAGTGTGCCGGGACTTTGCCGTGCTAGAAGACCACTGTCTGGCCCACAACCTTCAGGAACAGGAAAGTAAGTCCTCTCATACCCTCTACCCTCTTAAATGAACGTTAAAGCATGGAAAGTTATGACCTGTAATCCTGAAGCTGTTTGTTGACACTAAATGAGTCATTCAAAGCCACTACGGTGTTTCCCCATCCTTAACAGAGCATAAAAATGAATGAGAGTGGAAAGAAAAGTCCAAACTCATCTCAGCATCTTCCCCTTTTAACTGCAGTGTGAGGTTTTACACCTTCACCACAGATCACACATGCCATCATATTGATTTTATTAGCGCTTGTGTATGGGGAAACCATGTTGAAAAAGACAAAGAGCTCTTGAGGATACGATGGTAAATGTGTGGCCACATTTACTGTTGTTTGGTGAATTTTTGAAATCCATTTCAATAGGCATCCACGCATTTGGGATTTTCATGTGAGGGCGAAACTAAGGTTTCCACAAGTAGACGGGTTCAAGTTGGTTACGCAAATTCCCCGTGTTGACCAACAGAAAGCTGTTTAGTTTTAAAGTGACTTCTGTGTCGGCGGCAATAACCTCGTGGGCAGCTCGTCGACGTCCCGAGTTCGAATACTTCATACATTTACACTACTAGCAATGGACCATTTGTCTAATGAAATGACACCTTGAAGAGGTAGTTCCCCCAAAAATGAAAATTGTCATTAATTACTCACCCTCATGTCGTTCCAAACCCGTAAGACCTTTGTTCATCTTCGGAACACAAATTAAGATATTTTTGAAGACATCCGAGAGCAGACAGCAACGTAACTGACACGTTTAAGCCCCAGAAAGGTAGTAAGGACATCATTAAAATAGTTCATGTGACATCAGTGGTTCAACTGTAATGTTATGAAGCTCCGAGAATACTTTTTGTGCGCAAAAAAACAACAAAAATAATGACTTTTTTCAACAATTTCTTCTCTTCCGTGTCAGTCTTCTTCACGCATTCACGACAGTACCATGACACACGCATGTTTACTTTGCACACAAAAAGTATTCTTGTAGCTTCATAACATTACGTTTAAACCACTGATGCCACATGGACTATTTTAATGATATCTTTACTACCTTTCTGGGCCTTGAACGTCTCAGTTGTGTTGTTGTCTATGCAGGATCAGAGAGCTCTCAGATTTCATCAAAAATATCTTAATTTGTGGTCTGAAGGTGAACGAAGGTCTTACTGGTTTAGAACGGCATGTAGGTGACAGAATTTTCATTTTTGGGTGAGCTATCCCTTTAAGACAAAGCATCTGATTGTGTTTTCCCGAAGAGGCATAGCAGATTCTTTCAACAATATGGTGTTGGAAAGATCTGAAAACTCCCTGTTTTAGAGTTGATACGTGGGCAGGTGTTAGAAACATAACTCCTCTCTTGTGAAATTCAATTATTCAGAAGTCTTCTAGCAAATCCATATTTCTGTGTGATCACAAAACTTTGATCTGCTCAATCAATACTAGGGGTTATTAACGGTTCTCGGTAAAAAATCGAACCGTACCGTTCTCCACACACGGTTCGGCATACACTAGGACCGCGGTTCAACTTAAATCTGACAATGCATCTGTAATAGCCCATTTAAGCCTTGCCAGTTTAAATATTAAAGAGCCAGAAGACGTGAACTCGCGCAGTGAGAAGATCTGTGTGGTCGCTCATCCGAAGCGTGTGAACCAGTGTCTCGGAACGCCGCAAATATTAAGCTCTCTGTGAAGTATTGTGTTTGAATGGACAAATTCACACAAAAATTGTCAAAATGCCCGTCTTGGTGAGTATCCTAGCAGACATAGTCGGCTGAACGTACAGTATCAGTGCACTGGATCAGTGCATTCTCTTAAAGTGACAGCACTTTCTTAATGTTAATCTAACAGACACAACATGGAAATCTCTCACTGCTCTTGATTGAATAACTTTTGTAACTTTAATAAGGATTAATCTTTAATTTATACAGTCAAATACGCAATGTTATTTTACATTTGAGTTATTCAATTTCTGTACCTAAAAAAACTTAGACCTACCTAAAAAAACTGAAAAGCACTGTTTATTTTATTTGTATCTTTTTTCACTGTTAGATTATTTGTTCTTATTTTCTTTATTTTTATTTGACAATATAGTTTTTTCCCTAAACATAGCACATACCGAACCGTACCGAAACCGTGATACAAACCGAACCGTGAGTAAGTTGAACCGTTGCACCCCTAATCAATACTATAAATGAACCCGTGAGAGTTCCTTAAAAATCTGACCATGTGATCATCATCCTCTAAAAGACTGGTTATTTTCTTTTCAGCAGAGCAATGCTATTATAGTATTATTTAGCATAGTATTTATTCATATTTTGAATTATTTCAGATTTCAATAACATTTTTAAGTTTTAGTCATATATTTTGAATTATTTCAGTTTTGATTTCAAGTTTTAAGTTTTAGTCATAGTTTTTTTTTTTTATTAATATTCATTTTTAGTAATTTTTCGTTTGAATAATTTTAGATCTTCAGCTTATTTGTGTAGCCATGTCAGCATTTTAACAAGGTTTTCATTTATTTCAATTTATTTAACTTTTCAGTAGGGATGTAACGATTCACTCAACTCACGATTCGATTCGATTCACGATTATTATTATTATTTCTTTTTAACAAAATGAGATTTAAGACAAATTATAAATTAAATGTTGCCAGCAGGTGGCGCTTAAAGCGTTTCCTTGGTTTCCGCTGTAAACAAAGCAGCGCTGAACTTATGAACTTTAATATGCGTTATACAGAGGCAAGATGAAAAAGACAGTAAGTTCCCCTCAGACATGGATTCTTATAAACTCCTACACCTAAATGAATCGCGATTTGTTTAGCATCTCAACCGATTTGAATCGTCACATATTTAATCGATTTTCAACCGGCTCGCGGTTAATCGTTACATCCCTACTTTTCAGTTAAATTATTTTTAATGTTTTATAGATTTATTTAGTTTATAATAGTGCTGTCAAACGATTAATCGCGATTAATCACATCCAAAATAAAAGTTTTTGTTTACATAATATATGTGTGTGTGTACTGTGTATATTTATTAAGTATATATAAATACACACATGCATGTAAATATTTAAGAAAAAATATGTTACGTTTATATATGAAATATATTTATATATGATAATTTACATGAACATAAATATATACATGTAAATATTTTCAAAATATATGCTGTATGTGTGTCTTTATATATAAATAATAAATATGCACAGTACACGCGCATATATTATGTAAACAAAAACTTTTATTTTGGATGCGATTAATCGCAATTAATCGTTTGGCAGCACTAGTTTATAATAACAACAGTATTTTTTAATTAGTTTGAATAATTTGAGATCTTCAACTTTAGTTGTCAAGGCAGAATTGTAAGTTTTAATATAGTTTTTTTTTTTTT
>NW_015631074.1:349735-389596 GCF_001515625.1 Sinocyclocheilus rhinocerous | reverse complement strand
TGTGTATATATATATATATATATATACACATACACACACACACGTATGTATATAAATGTATATATGTATGTATATAAAATATTTTTAGCATATGTTTAGTATTTTCATGAGTTTCATTAGGTATTTTTATGTATAAATATACATGAAATAATATAAACCATCTATAAAAGCATATACTGCTTCTATAGTTCAACCTCAAAACTCATTTGCAGGTGCTACTTTGTTCATAAACAAATGCCTTGACATTTTTTTTTTTTTTTTTTTTTTTTTTCATTTTAGCTTTTTTAATCAACAAACGGTTTGTAATTGTTTTGTTTTTAGATTTAGTTAACAATAACAACACTGCAGTTGAGCTTTTTTATTAGTTTTAATAATATAATATAATAAATAAATAATTAGTTTAATAATTTTAGATCTTCAATTTTAACCTGTTTATTTCATTTAGTTGCCAAGGCAGCGTTTTTAATTTTTGTTTAGGTTTTCAGTTCAAGTTATTCATCTGATACATCTTATTTCAGTTTAGCTTTATTTCAGTTAATGAAGATGATTTTAATAGTTTTAGTTTTAGCTTTAGATTTAGTTAACAATAACAACACTGCAGAGCTTTTATATGACTGAACAAAGCAGCTTCTTTGACCATTGAATCAACAGGCCTGACCTTTCCTGCAAGTCAAAGAAACAGCTTGCGTGTCTCGCACATCAACTTTGTTTAGTCGCGCTGGCAGATGCTGCTAAACCGTCCCAGCTGAAAAAATTTCAGTGAATGAAAGCCAGAGAATGCCTCGTTCTCGATTTTATTTAACGTTCAAAATGGCTCCTTGTAAAAAAATGTTGCTAGCTTGACTGACATCAGGTATATCCATCACATAAATGTTTCACTTTATAGCTTTTCTTTCTTTCTGGTGCTCTTTCTTAAAAATAGCGTGCGCTTGCAGCCACAGGATCAATAAAAGTGTTCAGACTTTGGGAAGATGATTCACTGTGTCGGCTAGAATTGCGTCAGTGTCTACGATTTACAGCCTTGTCGACGTAGCACAGCCTTGAACTGGCAACCGGTTCGATGCCATTTCAGAACATGTGCTCTCAGCTACGTGTATATCAATATGTGATATGCGATGACATTATATATGATCTAACATGGTCACTGAATTGTCAGGTTTTTTCAGTTGTCAATCACAGTAGTACTAATTTTACAAAAAATTTATGTACAAAAATGTGTAATTTGTTCTTATTATTTTAAACTTATATTATTATTATTATTATTATTTATTTTGCTTTAGTAGTTTTCACTGAATTTTGTATGTTTTGTAGTCATCTAAAATAATAATAATAATAATAATTAAAATATAAATATAAAAATATAACAAATACCACTACTATTCATCCTACTACTACTAATAAAAAATAATAATAACAGCAACAACAACAATAAAAATTGATGTGCATGTCAGTTTTGCGTGAATTTTTTAAAGCACTTATAATTATTAATATGAATAAGTAAATAATTTACTGAATACTAAATTGCTGAATTAGTTTTGACTTAATATTCTGTTTAGTCAATAATGATGATGATGATGATAATAATAACAACAAAAATAAAAAATATATTATTATTATTAGTAGTAGTAGTAGTAGTAGTAGTAGAATAAGTATTAATTGTTTAATTTAAGTATTATTATTAAATACACAGTATTTAATTTCAAAACTAATTCCATGCTTTTTTTATTATTCAGTAAATTGTTTATTTTATATATTTTATGTTTTCTTACAAATCTGTGTAAATATCAGAAATTCTTTTGCTTAACCAGTCATGTGCTTCAGAAACACAGCACAGGCTATTTGGGATATCTTTTGTTGAATTTGTTTGTATTAGACATGCTTCGAAGTGAACGTCTAAACGTCAGGTTTCTCTTCCTTTCCTCTTCCAGTCGAGAGCCACCTGGCATCCAACGTCCACAAGAGCCGCCTGGTGCAGCAGGACCTGCAGGTGGCCAAACGTCTGCAGGAGGAAGAGGACAAGCGGGCCAAAGCCGAGAGCAAGAGACAGCATCGCCACCTGTGAGTCACCTGAAACCCTCACCTCAAAACATCAGAAAGATGCCGATCATCTAGAGATCAAACTGTACTCTTCCTGTTTGGAAAGGAAGGTCGTTCTTTTCTCAAATCTTCCCAAATTCTTAGCAGTATCAGACGCTGCAGAGCCCGTTGGGAAATCCAGCTTGTTTTGCCGTCTGTTGAGATAAGAGCCATTGTAGGAGTGTGTACTTGCATTATCAGTCCTTGATAACTGCTGTTGTCCCTCAGATGTTGACATTGTGTAAAGCTGAGTCTCTGCTTCACATACAGAAACATAATAATATGTGAGTTTAGTTTGGCTCCGGCTCCGGTTAGAGCTCGTGTCTGGCCTTGTGTCGTCTCGTAGTGCACTGTGGCAGTAAAATGTTTTGACTTCTGCTCATGCCACATGCGGATAAAGTGTTCCTTCCTGCTGGGCGACGTCTCAAGGTCTCTGAGCTGATGCTATCATCAGAGTTTGAGCGGGGCAGAGCGAGAGAGCCGTGAGCCTGAGGGGAGACTGCAGTTAGTGTGCAGGAGACGATAATGTTATGGATTTGAAGTCAGTTTAATACAAGTATTTTGGGATTTTTTTTTAAAGAAATGAATACTAATGCTAACAAATGTTAAGCAGCACAACTATTTTCAGCATATTAGACTGATTTCTGAAGGATCATGTGGCACTGAAGAATGGAGTAATGATGCTGAAAATTCAGGTTTACATCACAGGAATAAATTTCATTTTAGGAATAGGAAGCAGTTATTTTAAATTCCAATAATATTTTACAATATTGCTGTTTTTACTGTATTTTTTTAGCAAAAAAAATAAAAATAAAAATGCAGCCTTGGTGATCAAAACACTTCTTTTAAAAATGGTCTCCTATGCTACTTGACTGAAAAGCTTGTGTTGCCTAAACATGTCTTTAAGTCAAACTAATTACATTAGCTAGGTTGTAATGGGATTGCTTTACTAATTACTCTGTCTGAATGGTAATCACATTACTAATTACTGGTGAATTAATCTCCCAATCCTGTGTAAAGAACAACATAAGAAATATAAGATAGACACCAGATTGTCCTTTCAGTTCTTTATTTAAGATCAGTTACATTTTAACAGTTTATAACAAAGACATTTTTTTCTTCTGTCTTTGTAGAGCTTCTGCATTATAATCATAATTATTATTTTTAAAATTATTAGTTGTCACACTTCACACTTCTCTAGTAAGTTTCGTCTGTGTGTGAAGACCGTAGCTCAAATCCGTGAATGAATGTTCCGAAGTGAAATAAACTTCTTACGGAATAAAGTTGAATGGAATTGAAATGAATTAAACTTGAATAAACTTCAACTTTACTGTTCAGTGCACTGATGTCAGACTCATTTTGGATAATAAAAGTCTATGGAAAACCATTGAAACTTTGAACGGCCATATCTCCTTAAAGGCGTGGCGAATCTGCACCAAATTCGGGGATCCCTTCAGCTCGAGGAACTCTCTCGAACGCAAATCGAGTGTACGTCTCGAGGCCACCTCTCATTACATATCTTTGTCACGTCATTATAAGTGTTTGATCACCACATTTGAGTGATCATTGCAAAAAATGTGTTTATGTATATATATTCTGTTTATGTATATACTGTATTCTATATATAGTACCAGTCAAATGTTTGGACACACGGATGGGGAAAGTGTCCAAACTTATGACTGGTACTGTACTATAATATACACGAAGAATATCGGCCGATATATCGATATCTGCCTTTTTTTACTCCCTAATATCGGTATCGTATCGGCCCCAAAAAACCCATATCGGTCGGGCTCTAATTAGTTGTAGTAGGAGGAGTATTAGTATTTTATTTGTATTTATTTAAATTAATTGTCAATATATTGCTAGTTAATATTTTATTATTTATAATAAAAAATAAAATTCATGTTCTACCCCGTGCTATATTTACAAAACCTTTGTTATTAACTAAATACGATTTAATATCTAATTGAAATAAACCTGAAATATAAATATTAAATGCAACCTAGACTCTTTAATCCAAAAAAATAGAAATGCAACCAACTGAAATAGTTTAAGTACTAAAATTACTAAAAACTAAAATAAAGCTAAATAGACATAAAAAACTTAAACTTGCCAAAAGCACAAAACAATAACTAAAACGAACTAAACTAAAATTAAAATGAACTGAAAGTATTAAAATATTCTGCAAGTATAAAAAAATGAATATTATTCTACATATTAATAAATAAAATACTACAAAATACCACTGGGTTTTGTATGTTTCCAGCTACCTAAGGCACTTAAAACATAAATCACACATTTTTTTAATGACAATTAGCACAAATTTATGATCACAGCCCTAGATAATAGTTACTCTGTAACCCATTTAACCAAATACTGCAGTCAGTCTTCCAAGAACACCATCTCACAGGAAGTGAAAGCCATGGTGGCTGATGCGAGAACTCAGTGTGTAAACTCAAGTGTTTTCTTTCCCTCTGTCTTGCCAGGGAACGCATCGACAATGAAATGGCTCAGGAGATTCAAGAAAAACTGGTCCGGCAGGCTGAACAACAGAGGCATCAGGAGGAGAAAGATGAGGTGAGAGCCATTCACAGCATTCACACACTCGCTTCGGGTCGGTCGGCGGTGCGGCTGCGGTTTAGCCACGCCCACAGCAGTCACATGACATCATTGTGATTGTGTTTGTAACACTTGAGAACGCATTCTCTGTGTGTTGGTCATAAGAAAAGCATAGATGTATCCACACCCATGACTGTTACAGCATTGCAGTGCTTGTTTCCTCCACTCATTCTTCTGAATTCATGTTTGTATGCGTTCAACTAGGCCATTGCCCGGAAGCTGCAGGAGCGAGAGATGAAAGAGGAGAGAAAACGGCAAAAGCAGATGGAAGGAAACCTCGAGGAGTACTACGAAGATAAAGGTGTGTTGACGCCCTCTGGTGGATGAAGCTGAAAAAAAGACGAAAGCACAGAACAGAATAACTCAAATTAAAAATGAAAATAAAAAAATTAAAGGGTTAGTCCACCCAAAAATGAAAATTGTCATTAATTACTCACCCTCATATCGTTCCAAACCCGTAAGACCTCTGTTCATCTTCGGAACACAAATTTGGAACACAAAGCTGAGAGCTCTCTGACCCTCCCCTAGATAGCAATGTAATTACCACGACCAAGGTCCAGAAATGTAGCAAGTACATCAGTCAGAGAGCTCTCAGTTTTCATTAAAAATATCTTAATTTGTGTTCCGAAGATGAACGGAGGTCTTACGAGTTTGGAACGACATGAGGGTGAGTAATTAATGACAGAATTTTCATTTTTGGGTGAACTATCCCTTTAAAGCTAATTGACGTATTAATGAAAATTATAGTAGTATATAAATAATCGTAAAATAACAAAAATTCTGGATGAATTAATTGCTGAGTCTGGTTACTGAATTACTAACTGAAAGTTTGCGTTTAAGTACTCAAATTACTAAAACTGAAGTAAAAAATAATAAATTTAAGTTAAAAAGACATTAAAATGGCAAAACATGCAACAAAATCACTGAACGTTTTACTAAAATTTAAATATAAAAAACTAATTCAAAATATTAATAAAAATAAATAATAACAAAATAACTAAAATTTTTTGGGTGAATTAATTGCTGAATAGACACATTCTCATATATATATATATATATATATATATATATATATATACACACACACACACACACTTACAGGATGCATAAAGTGTTTTTAAAATTTGATTAAATGCAGTTTAAACTTATTTAATAAACAGAAATTCAACTAACTGAAATAAAGTACTAAAATTACTAAAACTATATATATCCTATACTATATATAAACTATAACTGTATGTAGATGGATGGATTAGATAGATAGAATTTTCTTAATGGTTATAAAAACAAATAATTGGTTAATTATATGTAGTTTTGTACTGAATTTTTAGCATTTTAATATTTTGTAGCATACATAAATATAACAGTGTATGTTATAAACGATCAAATCTAAAAATACTAACATTAAAATGTAAAAAAAAAAAAAAAAGAGATTTATTTCATACATAGTTATGACTACTTATGAGAGTCAGCCAATAATGGTTTTGACATTCCTGTGCAAATTTTGCCATACATTGTGCTGTCCTGTTTTAACTCTTTCAGAGCTACTTGCCTTAGGAAGCAATTACAGTAATTAACACACATTTCATGCATTTCACGCCCCAAACACTCCAGACATCTGTTTATTGTGAAGTTAAACAACATGTCAGCTAACTTGACCGCATGTTAGTATGCAACTTAAGTTTGTTTAGTAAACATTAGGTAACTCTGGGAAGGATCTAAAATAGCACCAGCAGACCATCTTGCATTCGTAATGGGTTACCATTTAACAACAAATGCTACAAAACTGGACATGCAAGTTGTTCATGTCAACACAGCATTTGTTAACTCCACCCGCCCTGCATGGCTGCCCTTGCGTGCCACAGTTTGCATTCGAACTGTTTGCTTTCACATGTTATGTAATCGTTCTCTCATGCCATCATTTGAATGTGTTTAGGGTCTCCTGCTGGTTAGCCGGTATCGTACCCATAGGGTCTGTTTGCCTCATTAAACACGCTCAAATCTCTCATTCATGGGTGTTTAATGAATAGTTTGTTTCAATGAAACCCTCGAACCCTAAAGACTGAAACTTTAGCACGTAATGCATTGCTTCATGTTGTAAGGATGCTGCCATGATAAGCAGAGATTAGCACTCACCTACAGGGCAAAACATAAAAGATTCAGCATCTCAGGGAGTATCTTTAGCTTTTTCTCTACCTCTCGAACCGTGACTGCATAGCTGGGCTCCGTTCTCATGCCAGGATGCAAACAAATAGGCCTAGACTGCGCTTATGCAGGGATATGTTGGGGAGGAGATCAGACATGTTTATCTGAATCCTTGATGCATGAATCTGTGATAAAGAAATAATTGTAGGAGGGTTAACGAATGCGAAAGGCTTGGTTTAATGGCATAAATGTGGACGAAAATGCACATGAGCCTATTTATAAACGCCTACCATGTGCGCTAATTTGAGATTTGATTTTAGAAATAGGATTAAAGCATTAAGACTGAGAAATATGTGAAGAATTTTGTATATTTTGCTGCAGAGAAACACTGGTTTGCAGCCAACTGTTTGAAATAGCATAACCTTTTTTGTTTGATTGCTTGTTTTGTAAAATAACATTCTCAGTCCCAACCCACATATTACTCCTTATTAAACGTTCTGAATCAGGAAAATGCAGACTTTTCTAATGTGCTAAACTGAAGTTGCTGTAAACAGGATTCAAAATGAACACTCAGCCACATGCACTTTCCAGTCACTTTCCATTTGTAATTTTTACACATTATAATACAATAGAATTTTTAGACACTGCTTTTTTTTAAACAATACATTAAGTATATCATTATTATTATTACTATTATTATCATTGTTGTTGTTATTCTCGCCACCAAAACTCTGTGTGTTGAGAAACATGCAATTAATTGAAATCACAACAGGGTATTCGGTTTTTGGCTGTGTTTACACTGGCACAAAAAAAAATCAGATTTTTTGATTACATCTAACACAGATCGGAATTTGTTGCACACGTGTAAACACACAAATCCGCACAAGATCCAGTTGTTTCACATCCGATCTGGGCCACTTCTGAATGTGGATTTTAATCGGATACATATCCGATATCTCGTCATCCGACCTACGTCTAAACTCACACATCCGATTCCTTTCAAAACTCCCAATGCAACACCCATAAAGATAGCGTTGTATGCGCTTGCGTTTTATTGCGATTTAAATTTATATAGGTAAAAATTATTATATCTTTATTACTACTTTTATGTTAAAAATGAGATAAATACAGTTTAAAAGCCTTAAAATATACAAGTTAAATGTTCTCCAATCACTTGACCTTGGCATGCATGGCATTAGTTAATTTTGGACCCTGGCTGTAACTTTCATTTGAATGGCTTGGTACTAATTGTCAACAATAGCCTTATTTACCATTTTACTTCCTGCATCATCCACAGTGAACTAACCCTTGTGTACTAACCCGGACAATTTCCCTCCTTGTTCTTGCACTCCACCTTTTGCCTCACACTCGCTTTCACCCAGCCTCCCGATCTCCACCGGACCCACGAGAGCCAAAACCCCCTTCTGCTTCTCCAGGTTACAGAAAAGAGAAGAATTACGACTACAATGCCCCGTACAACTCTCCTGAGCCTGACAGAAAAAGATATCCCAATAGCCGTAGTCGATATCCGGAATGTGAGCCCGTTGAGTTCAGCCGATCTAGGCATCCGGAGAGTCCGAGCAAGGGAAGGATCCTCGAGTACTACTCACCTGAGCGACGACCGAAAGAGAGAAACAAGCCTCTCGATCTTGATCATGCAGAACCACATAGAAGGAAGAAGCAAGATCAATGGGACGACCTGGAGCCAGTCGTATGCCGGAAGGAGAGGTCTCCAAGGGATTACTCTGCTGGCTGGGACAAGGAGAGGATCAGGGATCAAGAACGAGAATGGGATGGACGGAGAGCCAAGGAAAGGTCGAGAGATCGCAACCGGACAAGAAGTCAAGATCGACTGTTTAGCGGTGTTGACAGGGGCAGGAACGTGGACCGGGAGATGGACCAAAATGGACACGGTAACAGAGAGAGGCAAAGAAAACGAGGCAGAAATGGGAATAGGGGGAGGCACAGAAGCATGGAGCGAGATCTAGACGATTATGGTCTCGCCCCAACTAGAGGATGCTCAGAAGAAAGCCTGGAGTGGGAGGATCATAAGAACAGGCCGAGGCTCCCGTCAGGTCCTAATGAGGTGTTTGAGGAGCCTGTTCTCAGAGGTCCCTCAAACGAGGGCCGGTCCCCTGGTCATTCTCCCAGAGAGAGAGGTATGGCCCGAGGTCCATGTGTTTGAGTCAACCTGCTTGGACTTTGCAGTGCCATCTGGTGGTGGGAGTGCTGTCAAGATTTCCTTTTTCCTGTGCATTGGTGATTTGGGTTTCTTGTCTATTTTTTTGGACTCTCTAAAATAATTTCTGGGGAACCTTGTGCACTAAATCTGGTCCTTTCTGATCATTCCTTTCTTAGTCCCAAAACAAAAATGGTTGCTTGGGTTCTGTATGAATAGTTTGTGTGTCGTTTTTTTAATGTGGATTAACCTCCTCTGATGCCCCTTGCAGGTCGGAAGCCGCGAGGAGAATATGGCATGAAGGAGGCAACGCATGGATTGGCCCACTTAGACCTACAAGACCAGGAGCTCATAGACTTGGAGGTGGCACGCAAGCTACAGGATGAAGAAATAAAGGTACCTTGAAGTCTCGCTGGTTGTAATTAATTGGTGACTTGTAATCCACAAATCACAACTGTCTTTTTTTACAGGCGAGTCAGTTGGACAGACGAGCCGCTCAAGTTGCTCAAGATGAGGTACGGTATGGTTCGTTGTTTTTGTGCACTGTCAGGGGTGTCGCTCATCTTGTTTGTTTTACGATTTGTTTTGTGACTGTATTTTAAGGAATTAGCACGACGGCTAATAGAGGAAGAGAAAAGGGAAATTAAGAGATCGAGAGATAAGGAGAAACAAGCGATGGAGAGACGACGGCCTGAGGTGGAATATAAGGTAAGCAACATCTATTCCAACTAAGCGTAGTTCTAGTCTTGAATGCTGGTCGGTCAATAGAGTGATCCATCCTCCCTTTAAAACCTTATTTTTGGAGATTGATAAATATTTACATGTAAATAATAAACCTATATATGTGTGTGTGTGTATTAATGTATATTATTTGTTAGTTTATATGTATTTAACTATGTTTATGAAATAATAAATACAAAATAGATATTAATATAAATTAGTGCTTAAATCTCTTGAAAAAAAAAGTGTTACATTTTGTGTGAATTTTTTGCAAATAATGATTGAAAATTAGTGTGGAACCTTTAGAAAATTTTTGCTTTGTTTTTTTTTTCTCTTTTGTTTTTGTTTTTTTGCATTGCGTTGCATTTCTTCGCTTTTTATTTGTTGTTTTGCTTTTGTTTTGTTTGTTTTGCCATTTAACCAAGTCTGTTACTACAAGAAAATACAGTTTAAATACAGTTCATCAAACTGTCTGAACACCGTTTTAAAGCATTTGTTTGTTTTAGCAATTATTTATTTTTAACAAAAAATAACAGAAATATTAATGGATAATAAATATGAATAAATGCATTCTATTTACTCTACTACTACATACTCTAAACTAAGTTCTATATAAATGAATAAGTTATATATAATACATTAAATGTTAGTATAGATATTTTATTTTATGGTTATATTAATAGTAATATAGTTATTTGGTAATTTATGGTTATATTAGGTTATATTTAGGTTAGTAAATGGTTATATTAATAGTAATATATAAAAAGTAATTTAGATTTTGAAATTATGGTAGCAAGAACATTGCAACAGTGTCAGTGAAATTTTAATGGAACTATTAATGTAATGTTAATGTAGTGGCCTTTGAAATTCATGTATTAGATATGACACATGTTCAAGCAGGTTAAATGGACAATATATTACCTGCTAATGCTGTTAAAACCCACATTATTCAATGTATTCTTGGTGACGTTGACCCTGTCGACATTACTGACACTCTTTTCGCTTCTGTCACCGTTAGCCAGTGCAAGAAGAAGTAGTACGACCACGAGCGCGAGAAGAGCCGCGCATCAGAGAGGACGAGTACCAGAGAGCACGCAACCACAAACCCGCCAGGTACCACATCTCAACTCATTAACACACTCACGCTGTCAGAAGTCCTGCTGGAGCCTCATGTTCCTCTCGGTTCTTCTCTCCAGGCCGCCGCCTCCTACACAGCACTACGAGAACGTGAACCCGAGCTACGCATTTGCGGACCCGTACTCCCCTCGCCCTCCATCAAGACCAGAGGCGGCGTACAAAGGTTCACATTGCACTAATGAGATATCATGCTTTAAAGGTGCTGTATGTAGGACTGACACCAAGTGGTTGAACTAGGTATTGCAGTCCAAATTCAAAATATTGGAGAGGGTTTTTTTCACCCGGCCCCTCCTCCTCAGACTTGACTCACACGCAGGTTGCCAGATTGACGGCACCAACAGGAACGAGCGCACTTGACGATGAATGAAATTAAATACGCTGTGTTTTCCGCCAACTGGTAACCCGGGGTCCCGAAATACAATTGGGTAAACTGGCAGTGGGCGGGTTTCACAAACCAAAACAGATACCGACATTCCGGCCCGGAACGCACATTTTCAAAGGAGAATAACTGACTGTAGCATTGTTTTTCAGATAAACAAGTATGTTAACTTAGCATGTTTCTTAAATATCTGCAAACATATTTTGGTATTTTTATGCTTCAGTAGAGTCAAAAACTTACATACAGCACCTTTAAATTCGAATAACTTTTTAAATGTGGCCGTCTGTTTCTCCTTATCTCCTTTTAGGTGCCTACTACAGACAGTGACCATAAGCCTCCACTGCTGTCCAATCATGAGTCCGTTCGGCCCTTTATTTTGCGAATCAGTTGAGGAGAAGTGATTCAGAAATACTTTGAGGCTTTCGGCAGAAGCTACTGACACTTTATTTTATTTTTCCCTCTTGGGTTCATCGCATCAGATGAGCCGACGTTGTCTCTTCGTGTTGTGAAAGAGTCTTTTACCCTGGAGCTACGAACTACTGGGTGACAGGGACAGTTCCTGTTTGCTTCTCATGTTCTTGTCTTATTGTGGATGACTGGACAGGAAGGGATCTACTGCACAGCTCTCTCAAATATCCCTTTTCTCTTGGCGTCTATAATGAAGCTTCGTCTCGATTCCATGTGGAGTTCAGGATACAACGGTTTTCCACTTTTTCGTTGGTTTTATTTAACGAAAACATGCTTGAATTTATATACAGCACACTTTGGTGCTATATATTTATTGATTTATTTTGAGAGGATATATTTAGTTTTATTTTATGATTCGTGTTTTAAAACGCTGATTGTTTTACCCTTTCCCCAATCAATCTGAAGAGACTGTTAGCTTAAACCAGGAGCGATCCAATTTCTGGAGATGCAAAATTCTACATATCTCAACGTCTTAAGAAGCAGGTATCAAGGTGAGGTTGTCAGCGCTTCTTCATTTTGCATTCATATCATTCATGAGACTCTTTACTCACACTGCGGGCTCATGTACAGCTAGGGTTCGAGACGCTCAGCCTTCGGGTGCCTTTGTTTTTGTGCTATTTCCCCCTTCACCTGCAGTGTCCGTAGCGATTCTCTCATCTTCTTCGTAGATGCTTCAGGACCTACAGTACTAATATGCTCCAGTGTTCAAGTGCATGCTGGCTGAATGTGAACTCTATGGGGTCTATATGAATCTTGTCCAAAAAATGGCCACAAACACATCTCTACTCCTCATTTTTTATTTTTTAAATATTTTTTTAGGTTTTATTTATAATTCAATACAAATCCAAAATACTAGTTTTAAGGCATGTAGTAGCATTGCTGTTGGCACAGACGTAAACAGTTTTCTCGCTTGCTGCATCATATGCAATTCATGCTAATATATCAGTGTTCAGATTTGCAGCGCTTTGCATTTGGTGGCAAACTTACTTTAAGCAGGGACATAAAAACTGACCAGCAAACAGACCAAAGCAGCAAACAAGTGACTATGGCGTTTATCTGGCACTTTCTATAAATAGAGTACAAAATAGGGCCTGAAACTTTTGGGGAGAAACTCTGTTTTTCAGCAAAAGATCAGTGACTTTTTTTTTTATTTATTTTTTTTACTTATTACTTTTAGAACTTGTTTAAATCAATTTAAAAACCTCATTTGTCCAATTTTTATTTTTAGCAATTGTTTATTTCTTACAGAGAGCATAAAATAAACTGATTACAAAATTTTTAAAATGTCTAAACTAAAAATATACAAAAACTAATTTGGTTGGAGTTTGCTAATTTGGGACAAATTACGCAAAAATTATCAATAAAAATAAGTGTGCAACCTTCAGAAAAGTTGTTTTGCTTTGCTTTTTTGTTTGCTTTCTGTTTTCCGCTGCATTTCTTTGTTGTTGTTTTTTGTGTGTGTGTGTTTGTTTTTTGTTTTGCATTGCTTTTCTTTGATTTTTGTTTGTTTTCTGTTTTCCACTGCATTTGTTTTTTGTTTGTTTTTTATTATTTATTTTTGCATTGCTGCTCTTTGCTTTTTGTTTGTTCTGTTGCTGTGGTTTGTATAGTTTGTTTTTGTTTTGTTTTGCAGTTTAAGCAAATCTGTCACCATAATTTTGGTCTTTTACATTGTGTAAATACAATGTAAAAACAATGTGTGGGTGTTTTTTTGGCAATTGCTTTTTTCTAGCAAAAAGAAAGAAAACATTTTTTTTTTTAAAGTATAGACAAACTGTTGCACATTTTGCCTAAATTAATTTATAATTCGGTTAGAGCTCACTAGTTGGGGACCAAAAACCAATTGTTTTTTTAGTAATTAAAA
The DNA here is from genome assembly GCF_001515625.1 of Sinocyclocheilus rhinocerous. Taxonomy (NCBI): domain Eukaryota; kingdom Metazoa; phylum Chordata; class Actinopteri; order Cypriniformes; family Cyprinidae; genus Sinocyclocheilus; species Sinocyclocheilus rhinocerous. The sequence continues at coordinate 376,006 of NW_015631074.1, read as the reverse complement.
TAGATTTAACAGTATTATGATGCTTTTGTGTGATATAAAATCATTTGATGTTTTTAATACAAGCTATAAAATAATTTATCGAGTTTATCTAATAGTTTACTCCCAAGAACAATTTTTTTTTAATTTATTGTTTGAAAAAGACCAATTTGTACCCTGTTTATGGAAAGTGCCACATGCTCCTCACTCTATCAGGGCTTTTTTTTTTCCCCCTTACTGATCGGTCATCGCTTACATTCCATATTCCTGTCAAAATGCGTTTTAAAGGGATTAAATTCCGCTTGGCTTTTGGGAATGAGAATATGATTGTGTGGGCTACATGTAGCATCCTGTACAGATACAACTAAAGACAGCAGCTACTTTTTGTATCGCATTAGTGCCTCTATAAGACCAGTGTTCGATCGCTAGTGCTGAACGCTCCCATCTTTTGCTCTCGAGAATGACAATATGCTAGTGTCGGTGCATTCCAATGAAAGGCATGGCCTGAGATGCATCCAATAAACTTGTAGGGAAAATATCTTCTGTTGCCATGCTGCTATGCTTAATAGGTGATTTAAGAACATTTTCTTGTGGAATTGTATTACTGAATCAGTTTTGAATCACTTAACGTGTGTTTTAGTGATGAATGTGCATATATATATATCTCTCTTTCAGTGCTGTGTCAATCTAGCGCATATCACGGTGCATTTTGCGGTGCGCTGTAGTATTTGAAAACATAATTGTACTTTACAATTCTGATACTAATTGGCTGGATGGGCTTTGTGCCAAATGTCATTCAACATTCAGGGATTTTAAAAAAGTATTGCTGTAAAACTGTCAATATCTGATGGTCATGCGATTTGAGGGACAAACAACTGGGTTACAAATGTTTTGCTTGAGGCTGTACACAAACAAACTGAACTTTTAGCACCTGATATGCCGTTGTAAATGTATGTGTGTGTGTGACGGAGCGACAGAAACGAGCATTTTTGACTCAATATATATATATATATATATATATATATATAATATTGGTAAATATTTTAGTATAATATATAAAAGGATCATTAAAAAGAAGTGTAACCTTCAGAAAAATTTGTTTGATTTGTATTGCACTTATTTGCTTTTTGTTAATTTGCTTGTTTTTTGTTTTGCCCTTTAAGCAAACCCGTCACAACAATGCATAACTTCTAAATACAATTGAAAAATGATTAGTCTGATTTCTGTTATTTTTTAGCAATGGTTTATTTCTTACAGAAAACATTAAATAAACTACTTACTTGAATAAATAAATAAATAAAATGGATGAAAAACAAAAAAAATACGGAAGAACCATGTTGCAAATTGTGCCTAAATTAATAATTTGGCTGGAGCTAGCAGGTTTGGGACCATAATATAGCTTTATTTTATTATGCATTTATTCATAAAGCAAAGGGTAAGTGAAAATAAGTGAGTAACCTTATGATCACAAACATTTAAAAGGCTTAAATTCTTCCAAGGCATAGAAGTTTTATGCTTAAGTTGAGACTTATTTTAAAATAACTTTAAAATGTTTTTTTTTCCACTTTCATTTTATGGTCATGTGACTGAACAGGAAATGATATCACAGAGGCAACCCTGACAGACCTCCTTGCTCAAGTTTGTAAATATTTTTATTAAAATAATGGTTTTATGTACTTATTTGTTATTCATGGTCACGGTCTAACAGTGGTTACAACACTTTGTCATTAGCCTAAATCAAAAACGGGTTTTAAAACACATGGAACCATCATGAATATACAGCTTACATTCACAGCTTCAATATTTTTGTTTCTTATCTTCGTCATTGACCCTTAACAATTCCATAAAACATCCCAACCCAAGACAACAGCAATTACATAGAAACTTTCAAATGAATGGCTATAAATGATGAAATGCAAATTCTGGTGTGGTGATTTTCTGCATAAAGGCCTCAATTACAAATGAATGAACTAACTTGTAGGGAAAATATCTTCTGTTGCCATGCTGCTATGCTTAATAGGTGATTTAAGAACATTTTCTTGTGGAATTGTATTACTGAATCAGTTTTGAATCACTTAACGTGTGTTTTAGTGATGAATGTGCATATATATATATCTCTCTTTCAGTGCTGTGTCAATCTAGCGCATATCACGGTGCATTTTGCGGTGCGCTGTAGTATTTGAAAACATAATTGTACTTTACAATTCTGATACTAATTGGCTGGATGGGCTTTGTGCCAAATGTCATTCAACATTCAGGGATTTTAAAAAAGTATTGCTGTAAAACTGTCAATATCTGATGGTCATGCGATTTGAGGGACAAACAACTGGGTTACAAATGTTTTGCTTGAGGCTGTACACAAACAAACTGAACTTTTAGCACCTGATATGCCGTTGTAAATGTATGTGTGTGTGTGACGGAGCGACAGAAACGAGCATTTTTGACTCAACGTAAGATGACGTTCATGCCAGTTTGTTTTACAATCATTTGCTGCTGGAAACGTTTTGTGACCGGCGAAAGTGTTTGTATCCCCAACCCAAGACAACAGCAATTACATAGAAACTTTCAAATGAATGGCTATAAATGATGAAATGCAAATTCTGGTGTGGTGATTTTCTGCATAAAGGCCTCAATTACAAATGAATGAGGAAGTGTAAATGCCAACAGCTGCCTTTCCTGGGCAGGTTCACCTACATGCCAAAGATGTTCACGGTTACTTGCGAGTGTAAACGGTGCAGATCCTCACATGTGACAGACGCGCTCTCCTGTGCTTCTGCCTCGCTTTCCTTGCGCTCTACTGCCATCCAGTGCCAAAAAAAAAAAAGTGTACAAGTGTGTGCCATACATTACAGAATTACACCATTTTCTACTTGGGATTGTGAATATGATTCAAGGCGCTCCGTGGTTAGAAGCTGAATATCTGCAGCGCCCACTACTAGAAACAATGACTGAAATCCTGCTGCTCATCTCAGCCACGATTCCTAGCAATGTGCACTGCAGGTCAGAAACTCCAGGTTTTATGCAACATCTGAAATAAAACAGGAGTATATTTCTGAAATTGCATCCACATTAATAGAACCTAATAGCTTTAACAGGAAATGATCTTTGAGCCTCAGTGCTTAATATTAAATTTCAAGCAGTAGCCAAGCTATCTTGCAGTGTGCAATAATTTAGCAAAAACTTTCGGTTTTATTTCAACATGTATATTATAAAAACGCTTTCAATCTTAATACAATTTTCACAGTTTGTGTAAAATAATCATACATGCTTTATTACATATGGAATATTTGCAGGCTACTTTTAAAATGGATTAATCGCATTGAAAATTCAACAAATGCAGTGAAATACAACAATTAAAAGTAAATTAGAGATTTATTGATAAATGGGTACTGTGCTATACCTAAATTACATATTCAAATACTTTCGATGTTAAATGTACCCTAACTATTAGAATTGTCGTTTGAATTGTCACATGTTAGCTAAATCAATTAATTTATAGTAGCCTATTAAAAATATAGTATTAGTCTACTATATCAAAAATATTATTTAAAAAAATAACAAAGTATTAAACTACGGATGCCTTTGAGTCTTTTTTTTTTTGTTAAATCTGAGAAAAAATAATTGAAAATCACGTTGTTTACTATTTTTCAGATAGATAAGAGTCTTTAAAAACAAGACAGCAGCGTTTTTAAAAGGTGAACTTGTCACGCCATCTTAAAAACGTATCGCACTGTGAGACGCGACACAACTACCACACTGGTGCATGTGAGAGGTGTTTATGTGTAAAAACCACGAAGGACCGCAAGAACGCGCCATACGTGAACACCTAAGCGGTGTATTGAACTGTAAGTTGACATTTTTATCGTATTTAATACCACATTGAACTACACTTTACTTAAAGTGTCTGTCAGTAACGCAAACTGCTCCCCTCAGTAATAATGACAGTTGCTTACCTGAGAGAAACGGTCCAAGCGCTCGTCTCGTCTCGAAACATGGGTATCTACACACCCAATACTCAGCGCTGACAACCTCCGAACGGTTTCAAAGCGTTCCCCTCGACACTTTCTCCTAAAAGTGTCAGCGAGGTTTAGGTGTGTCGGCGCGCAGGTGTGAATGTAGCTCTATAGGCTTTGCTTTAATTCTCGTCATTTACCCTTTTTGGGCCGATAAGCCTGCGGCACATCTTCAGGAAAAACCGGTACAGGTGGTCACATGAGGGTGTGTCGAGTCAGTGCTAATTAAACTCAAACAGGTTGGATATGCGTGTAAAAACATATTCTGTTGAATAAAAAAATAAATACCGATCAGGCTACTTGAAAATAAGTCCAACCTGTTGGTTATTTTGCTTTTTGCAGAGAGTCGAACTCGAGTCCTACTTAAAGCTGAAGTGTGTGACGTTAAAATAGTTTTTTTCTCATCTTAATATGCAGAGGGAACTATAAATGTGATTATTTTTAGGTTGATTTTACCAAAAAAACGTGTCAAATCTGTGACACTGTTTATCTGCCATTTTTATAGTAGGGCCTACAAGTAGCCTGCAAGTAAAATACTGTAGTGCAAGTACTGCTCCCTCAGAAAATCCCTCATATAAACTCCACATTTGAATAGTGTTATGCGTGTGATTTAAAAAGAGAGAAAGCTACATACATTCCCATAGTTATGTGTCGTTGGGCCTCAGGCTGTGTTTCCAGGAATGACATCTGACAGGTTTGAGAGCGGCGGTCCTAGGGCACATGCTGGGACTTATGACATGAAAGCGTAACTGATGTTTGAAGGTTTAGCCGGCTGCACTTTATAATATCTTTAGTACATAATATTATTGTGATATACGGTGAATTTATGTAAATTGGGACACTTTTTGCCATTGAGGTGACTTGGGGTAAAATGGCTTAATTATCCTGAATTAACCCTGTGCTTGATGGGAATGTCTAATGATACAACTGACGTAAAATCAAATATTTAAAAATGTCAAATATTGAATAATTATTATATAAATGGTATTAATGTAATATATTAAGTAGCTATATTTATACTTTATATATTTTTTAATTATAGTTAAATTTATTTCATTAGCATTTGTGCAACTTAATAGTTTTAAATAAAGTAAATAAAATAAATATGTTATTCTAAACTATATAAGTCAACCTATATTGACATTTTTGTTACTTATATTTTTGGACTGGATTTTAGTGGATTCTTAAAGCTTGAGCATTTGAAGTGGCATAGGATAAAATATAACTAATAATAAAATATCTGTTGGTGTGGACCCCACTATAGTTTTTGTTCTATGTATTAACAGGTCTTTAGTTGTATAATATGAGTCATTTTCATCCACTCTCAAATATGCAGATTTTTATAATGCTTGCCTAGAGGGATAGTTCACCCAAAAATGATTTACTCACCCTCGTGTCGTTCCAATCCTGTATGGGTCTGTATGAGCACAGAAAAAAATATTTAAAAAAGAATGTTGGTAACCAAACAGTTGATGGTAGCCATTGACTTCATACTGTAAATAAATAAATCAAGAAATGCTATGGAAGTCAATCTCTACCTCAACCGTTTGGTTTCCAACATTCTTCAAAGCATCTTCTTTTGTGCTTAACGGAAGAAAGAAATGCATACAGGTTTGGAACAAGTGGAAGGTGAGTAAATGATGACAGAATTTTCATTTTTGGATGGAACTAATTCAAGAGAGAACTGATAATGTGCTTTCAATCAGACAGTATAGGGAAGAACCACAAGATGGCACTAGATTTTATCATTATGCACTATTAATATGTTTTTTAAAAGACCTTTTACAACTTTACATGAATGGGATTTCAAATCATGTAGCTTATTGAGGAGACATGTGCTACTTTCCAACAGAATGAAATCGCAATGTATTACAGCAATACATGACTCCTGCGATGAAACTAAATAGTGTGTTTGTACAGTCATCATCTTGAGGAATACATTTTTGTGCCAGAGCCAAAGCATACAGTACATCTGCACTTGTATTTATGGCATGTTTTCTTTCTTTCTGTTTCTTAAAACTCATTTTCCTCCTAATGTCACACTTACAAGTTTTGCATGCGTTTGAACAAAAAGCAGTTGTTCACTTTTTGAAACCTTTATTTTTAAGGTGTTTTACAAAAATACACGTTTAACAACGGATTTAAAAGGCATTTTAAAAACTTTCCCAGTTTATTGTAATTGAACCTTCACATAACAAAAAGAAAGTTGAAATCGGATTCAAAAAAAAAAAAACAACAACCCTGCAACGTAACATCTTATGAAATATGCATATATACTGCCTGGCGGTCAAAAGTTTGGTATGATTATTATTATTTATTTATTTTTTTGGAAAGAAGTCTCTTATGCTCACCAAAGCTGCATTTCTTTAATCAATACCACAGTAAAAACAGTAATAATGCGAAATATCTATTTGCTGTATTCTATTTGAATATGGTTAAAATGTAATTTATTCCTGTGATGCAAATCTGAATTTTCAGCATCAATACTCCAGTCTCCATTGTCACATGATCTTTCAGAAATCAGAAAATACTACCATTCAATGGTTTGGGTTATGTTTAAAAAAAAAACAAAAAAAACATGAAAATGCCTCTAAATAAAATAAACCATTTTTTTTCAACAGTAGTATTAGTCACTGTTACGATTAGTGGATGACATGAACTTCCCGACATATTAGTGTCTATTCTCCCACTAACCCACCCATTTGTTTCCTGTTACAATCACGAGCCAAAAAGAGGAGGGAACATGATTATGAATGGAAACGATAAATATATCTTTTGGATTTGTCTGAGTAAATAGGTGTGAAACAAACTGTAAGATTGATCAAGATCACGATGCATTAATCATCAGAAGGAATGTGCTGATTTATGCAGTTTGGATGTCAACACGTCCTTTCACATGAAACGTTACTCATCGCTTTCCTCCTTCATGTTAGTACATCAAAATAAAAATGTTACAGTTTATTTATCCGGATTGACAGATTTTAAGGGTATTGAACCAACAACCTTCTGTTTTCCAACCCAAAACTTCGACTGCTACTTCACACCTATAACTAGAGAAGTTCAAGCTAGATTTTTCCAATCAAAAAGCGTCTACTTTCAAGGAAATCTGACCCAATGTCCTGTCCACGAATGACATGACGGTTGATTCACACCTACTCGCATGATAATAAATAGCAGCCTGGATTTCTCAGCTTGCATTACAGTACAGTGGACACATACACTATTACTGACTGAAAACTGCATTCGTCTTCTAATCCATCCATGGCTCTTCAGCTCATTGGTTATATTCTGTCCATTACTGGATCATGTGGCCTCATTATAGGCACATTTACGAATGAATGGGAAATCCTTGGACATGACAACGACAAGACTGTGATTCTGGACAAATACAAAGGACTGTGGATGGAGTGCTCAGTGGACAGTTCGTCTCACGTGCGCTGCACAAGTTACAATTCTCTTCTTCACCAGACCTGTGAGTATCTGTCCTGTGGATTATGGATCCTTCTGCCATTGACTTCTGTTGTAATCGCTGCTGTGTGTTGTTGCAGTTGAAATCCGGGTGGGCCGAGCAATCATGATCGCCAGCATCGTCTTTTCAAGCCTCGCCGCGCTGGTGGCCATTTCTGGTCTCAGATGTACAAGATGTTTAGAAGAGAACGAGAAGTCGAAGGATAGAGCTGCCTTCTTAGGAGGAATCCTTTCTGTGTGCGGTGGTGAGTTCAAAAAGTTCGCAAATAAACTGGAGCTAGAAACTGGAGTGAAAACTATTTTTATTTTTTTTATCCTATCAAAAATTCTTTTGAGTTGAAACTCGTATAGGCTATATTGTATTTCTAGGTTGTTACTTGAATGTTAAAAGCAACTAATTTAATATTTCTTTGAAAATACATGCATTGATGATTGGAAAGTTTAAATGAACAGCATTTATTTGCTGAATACAAATACCATTTTTTTTAAAAGAAATTATTTTTATTCAGCAAGGATGCATTAAATTGATCAAATAGTGACAGCAAAGACATTTATAATGTTGCAAAAGATTTTTATTTCAACTAAAAAAATTCTTTTGAACTTTCTATTTTTCAAAGACGAATAAAAATACTCCTCATTTTACATATACACTAACGTTTTATAATTTTAAAGAAAGTAATACTTTTGTTCAGCAAGGATGCATTAATTTAACCACAAGTAACAGTGAAGACATTATATTGTTACAAAAGATTTTTATTTCAAATAAATTATTGTATTAGTCAAAGCTGGATATACTATATTTTACATATACACTGCCTTTTAAAAACTGCATTAAACTAGTCAAAAAATTACAGCAAAGACATTTTACAAAAGATCTTTATTTCAAATAAATAAACTCTTTTGAACTTTCTTTTTCTCAAAGACAAATAAAAATACTAGATATTTTACATATACACTACCATTCAGAAGTTTAGTTTTTTTGTTTTTTTAATTTTAAAGAAATTAATACTTTTAAGCAAGAATGCGTTAAATTGACTGAAACTAACAGTTAAGACATAATAATGTTACAACAGTTTTTTATTTCATATAAATTCTTCTGAACCTTCTAAAAAAATCTTCAAAAAAAAGTAAAATGATTTCTATAAAATTAGTAAGCAGCACAACTGTTTTCAAAATGGATGATAATAATAATAATAATAAATGTTACTTGAGCAGCAAATCAGCATATTAGAATGATTTCTGAACTGGAGTAATCATGCCAAAATTTCAACTTATATTTAAAATAATACAATTGCCTCTAATCTCCTCTACATTTAGAATTAAGTGAATTATGCGCATTCTTCTTTCCTAACCAGGTCTTCTTGCTTTGGGCATAACCAGCTGGTTTATATATGGAATTGTTGAAGATTTCTTTCAGAATGACACCGAGACGGAGAGGTAGGTGTTGTTCTGTTTCGTATTGTTTCTAATATTCATTAGATTCAATGATTCAGTGGCCTTTTGGAATCTAAATACTGACTATCTGAGGGTCTTTGCAGGTATGTGGTCGGCAGATCTCTGATTGGTGCATTTGTTGCATCTGTGCTTTGTTTATTCGGAGGCATTCTCTTATGCGCCTGCAGCGTGACGCATCTACAATCCAACAAAATTCTCAGCAAGCATCCGGTCTCCAGGAATCCTGAAAAAGACTATGTTTAATGATCCTGAGACCATCTCAATACCTACACTTCACCTGAATGTCAGACACCGGTTAAATGTTGTGTATGTGCATGAAAGAAAATGACAGTAATAAACTATTTTATAGTCATTTTTAAAAAATGATATATTATATCTAATTATATGTTATTGTTCTTTTTACTAACCGATATCCATATGATTTAACCACTTTTAATGTATGTTTAGATGTTTGTGAGTCAATTTAGCTATTAGAAAACTAGAAGGCTGGGATTGCTTCAGAGTTGACCACAGAGGAAGATTATGTCATATCCCAGTCATAGCTTTACAGTCAATGTGGGGATATTTGTACTATTTTAAGGTATTTTTAAAGATGAAGAATATTCTAAGCTGTGATGTAGTGTAGAATATATGTCAATGCAAGATTAAGACCGCTTCAGCATTTCATGCTTGTCTGTTTTAGGATTAAATCATTTCAGTACTTTATCTATTTATTATTATTATAAATGCTTACTATCACCACATGCACTTGGTTGTTAACCCTGCTTGTAACCGCTGAATGAGATTTTCCTCCTTCTATTTCCTTAGTGTTTTTAGCCCTCTTACCCTACAACATCAAACTATTTTAATACCAGGTCACTTCACGTTCGTTTTGAAATAGATTTAATATCTATGAATGTGTCATCTTGTATAGTCAGGCAAAAATAATGTCACCACATTTTGTAACCCTAATATTTATACACGAATTAGGCCTATATTACGCTGCTCTCTGAAACGGACTCTAACTGTGGAAGTAAACAAATACTTAACTGTATTTTTGATCCTTCTTTACAGCAATATACCAGTAGTAGTAGTCAGAGGCGGACAGTAAGTACATTTACTTGAGTATTGTACTTAAGTACTTTTAAAAGCAAGTACTTCTGTACTTTTACTTAAGTAAAAATCTGTCTTTACAACTTTTACTTGTAATGGAGTAATGTTTGACCAGCAGTATCTGTACTTTCACTCAAGTAACGGAGTTGTGTACTTTGTCCGTCTCTGGTAGTAGTAGTAGTAGTCTACTTTCATGTCTTATATCACTCCGTGATGCTGAGAAAGTTTGAATGTCTTACTGGCGCCACCTTGCGACTCGAATGGTTACTACTTATAATCATAAATAATATCTTAATATTCATTGTAATATACATTGAGAATAATACTATTAGTCTGTTGAAGCAAGAAAACAAAAACATGGTTAGAAAGAACGACAGTAAGTTGGAAACGTTTTTTTTTTTTTTTAAGTTATTTTCTTTTCACAACCCTTACGAAAAAGAAGTTTATTCAAGTGTGCTATTAGTATATTTCTTTTAAACTAAAAATAGGAAAGTATACTTTTAGTCTACTTTTTATGTACTTCTCAGAAATGGGCTTTATGTACTTAAAAAATATACTTGAACTTTACTTAAGTATACTTACTAAAATAAACTTGAAGTATACTACTTTTTGGTAAGGGAAATTACAAATGGCGTGCAGGAAATGATCTTAATGAAAGTTACTCAATTAAAATAGCCTAACTACTCAGAAGTATGGCTTTGACAGCCCTACACAGTCAAATAAAAGGCCGTGGTCAGTAGGTTTGTAGGGTGTGAAATCTTAACGCTGTATAACCTGTAAACAATCCACACTAAACATAGATAAAGGCCTCGCTGGAGGGAGCGCTTGAGATGAGAGGTCAATCTTCCTTGGGTTGTTTTTGCGGCGGGATTTTGTAAAAGTGGAGGCGTTTCATTTGGCGGCAAGTCTGTCAAAAATTCCGAAACTGTCTCTTATACAATGCTTAAAATAGATTGACGTTGTTGCAAAATATTTGCAAAATTAGCGGGAGCTTTAACACCTGACTGTATTATCCCTTATACTCATTTACTTATTTAAAAATGTTTTTAGTCAAACAATAGCGTTTGATGTTGTATTGGTTGATATAAACGTTATTGAATATTGTGGAATTTCAGGAGCGCTGCAGTATGATTTCTATCCTCTAGAGGGAGATGTTGAAGCGGCGACAGGAGGTCTTCGCTTTCGAGGGCTTTGTGAGAATCATCTCACTAGAAAGTCATGTCTGTGAATCAGTGTAGCCTATTGTCTGTAATAGAGACAAGACAAGTTTTTTTTTAGTACTTCTTTAAGTTCTAAATTTCAGAAGCACTAATATGTCGTTGCGCAAAAAAAAAATAAAACGTCAGACAGCCGTCATGTTAAACAATTGTTATTTCCTTCTTGTGTGGGCTGTAGGGGAGGAGTCTGCACAGAATGGATGGGAGGGACGGGGGTCATTGCTAAAAATGTCCCCAGTAATCGGTCATTCATTATGAGTGACAACGAAACTGCCTCGAAGCTTAGAACGGTAGTTAAGCCGTCGCTTTCATTAGCCTGTTTCCTCTGTAACATCCACTAGACCCGCCGGGACTGTGTTTATTCATCACTCTCAGAGCGCATTATTTTGCGCACTATTACGCAGCAGCTCCAGAAGATGGATGTGAACTCCAAAATCTACGGCTTTTTGACATGTATCCTCCAGGCACTTCTGCTGTCATCGGCCACCCTGGAACCGTTCGACCTGCTTCATGATAACGGAGTGGAGGCTTTTTATAAAGGAGACTATGGCAATGTGGTGCGGTACATGGAGAGCGCGCTGAAGAGTTTCTCTGAAGTGCGCCAGACCAGAATCAGATGCAGGCTGAAATGCAGTGACCAGCATCGCTTTGACAGCTTTCTGACTGATAAGATTTTTGAAGTGATCCTCTATAGAGGGCATTGTTTAAATCAATGCATTGAGGGAAAGATTGGAGCCCAATCCATGCATAAAATTAGCGAGGATGCCATTCAAGATTTCAATCGAAGAATTCCCTATAACTACCTGCAACTTGCCTACAGAAAAGTGAGTACAAGTTTTATAGACGTGGCAGAGCAAGGTTCCATACAGTGTACAGTGAGGTGCCCACATAGTATTTTGGGCATCATGTGAGCACATTTCTGAGCATCAATATATATCTGTTCGAACGTTCGAATTGAACATTGTGCGTTCGAATGAAACGCGTTGAATGTCAAATCGAACGTTTGAATCAAACGTTTTGTCATTTATGTTCAAAAAATCGAACATTTTTAGTCAACGTTATGCATGTTCAGGTCATTCAAATCGATCATCTCGGCGTGTTCATTTATGTTTGGATCAAATGTTTATGCTTGTTATATTCGAACGTTCAAATTAAACCGGTCAAAAGCGCCTATGCTGGCCAGTTGTCTGTGTAGGCAGCAGCTCACACGCTTTTGACACACCGCCTTCGTTTTCTGCTAGTCGCCCTCGTAAATAAATTAAAATTGAAATTTGTGGTACGAAATGCTCGTTACGCAATTCTGAGAGCTACTGTAGCAGAGGAATATGGAGTCAAAATAATGCCACATATATATGCAAAATAATACATTTTTGCAAAAGAAAATACAATTTTGCAAAAGAAAATAAAGTTTTGCAAACGAAAATAAAGTTTTGCAAACGAAAATAAAAGTATTGAGAAAAAATAAATGTGTTTTTGCAAACAAAAATAAAGAATTGCAAAAGAAAATGAAGTATTGCGAGCGCCCCCGTCCCTTGACTCCACTCCCATGTCAAAACAGTGCCAGAAAGCGAGACGCGCAGAAACGTGAAGCGCAAAGGGAAAACGGTATCGCAAGCTCAAACTTGACTGAAACGCAAAATAAAAGCAGCGTTGCAAATAAATTAGTAGATATGGCCATGGAAAATATGTATTGCAAAATCATTGCTTTTGTGCTGTTTCATTTATATTTTGCAATTCTTTATTTTTGTTTGCAAAACTTCTTTTTTTCTCGCAATACTTCATTTTCTTTTGCAATTCTTTATTTTTGTTTGCAAAAACACATTTATTTTTTCTCAATACTTTTATTTTCTTTTGCAAAACTTTATTTTCTTTTGCAAAACTTTATTATTTTGCATATATATGTGGCATTATTTTGACTCCATAGAGGAAAACTCTAGAAAGTTTGTGTCTGCAGGTCTCACCTTCAAACGATTCACATGCATTTTAGTCCTCCCCCAACCTAATGTTACAAGTGGCGCAGGGTTTAAAGTGTGCGATACGTAACTGCAAAGAGAGGCCAAACACAGTTTTTGACTATTAAAGCCAAAAAATAGTTCCTGCAAAATACCATCGTAAGTAAAGTTGTAAATCTGTGGTAATGTTATATTAGCCACTTTCACAAACCACTAAATCAAGAATATTATACAAAACAACAAAAAGATTCTGTAAGCTTCTTTAATCAATGAAAAAAAATATTTTACAGGTTTACAGATATTACAACATTTGTAGAAGTTTTTACATAATATTTCAGTTTCTTTCCACATGCGATTTCATTTTTTTTATGCTTTTTTCTTTCAGTTTTTGTGGAAACTATATTACCATAGTAAATGTTGTGAGGTAGTTGATACCTTTTAGGGTTTTTAGCAGGCTGTCAGGGTCATATTGTAAATACAGAGCTTTGATGTTTTAAAGGAATATTTCAACCAAAAATGAGAATTTGCTGAAAACTTACTCACCCTTAAGTCATCCAAGATGTAGATGAGTTTATTTCTTAATGGGAACAGATCTGGAGACCTTTAGCATTTCATCACTTGCTCACCAGTGGATCCTAAGTGAATGGGTGCCGTCAGAATGAGAGTCCAAACTGTTGTACACGCCCCCGTCCCTTGACTCCACCCCCATGTCAAAACAGTGCCAGAAAGCGAGACGCGCAGAAACGTGAAGCGCAAAGGGAAAACGGTATCGCAAGCTCAAACTTGACTGAAACGCAAAATAAAAGCAGCGTTGCAAATAAATTAGTAGATATGGCCATGGAAAATATGTCTTGCAAAATCATTGCTTTTGTGCTGTTTCATTTATATTTTGCAATTCTTTATTTTTGTTTGCAAAACTTCTTTTTTTCTCGCAATACTTCATTTTCTTTTGCAATTCTTTATTTTTGTTTGCAAAACTTCTTTTTTTCTCGCAATACTTCATTTTCTTTTGCAATTCTTTATTTTTGTTTGCAAAAACACATTTATTTTTTCTCAATACTTTTATTTTCTTTTGCAAAACTTTATTTTCTTTTGCAAAACTTTATTATTTTGCATATATATGTGGCATTATTTTGACTCCATAGAGGAAAACTCTAGAAAGTTTGTGTCTGCAGGTCTCACCTTCAAACGATTCACATGCATTTTAGTCCTCCCCCAACCTAATGTTACAAGTGGCGCAGGGTTTAAAGTGTGCGATACGTAACTGCAAAGAGAGGCCAAACACAGTTTTTGACTATTAAAGCCAAAAAATAGTTCCTGCAAAATACCATCGTAAGTAAAGTTGTAAATCTGTGGTAATGTTATATTAGCCACTTTCACAAACCACTAAATCAAGAATATTATACAAAACAACAAAAAGATTCTGTAAGCTTCTTTAATCAATGAAAAAAAATATTTTACAGGTTTACAGATATTACAACATTTGTAGAAGTTTTTACATAATATTTCAGTTTCTTTCCACATGCGATTTCATTTTTTTTATGCTTTTTTCTTTCAGTTTTTGTGGAAACTATATTACCATAGTAAATGTTGTGAGGTAGTTGATACCTTTTAGGGTTTTTAGCAGGCTGTCAGGGTCATATTGTAAATACAGAGCTTTGATGTTTTAAAGGAATATTTCAACCAAAAATGAGAATTTGCTGAAAACTTACTCACCCTTAAGTCATCCAAGATGTAGATGAGTTTATTTCTTAATGGGAACAGATCTGGAGACCTTTAGCATTTCATCACTTGCTCACCAGTGGATCCTAAGTGAATGGGTGCCGTCAGAATGAGAGTCCAAACAGCTGATAAAAACATCACAATAATCCACAAGTAATCCACATGACCCTAATCTTGTGAAGTGAAAAGCTGTATATTTGTAAAAAAAAAAAAAAGAAAAAGAAAAAAACAATACATCATTAAAGTAACTTTAGCTGTTGCTTTTGGCTAAAAATATTTTAAAATATATTTGGCTAAAAAGTCCTTACCCTATTGTCCTCTCACATCAAAATCCACCAACATAATTGTTTAGAAATGTTTTTGCTTATAAGTTATCTTGATCTGTGCATATTTCTCTCCTGATTCAGACGAAATGACTTGTTCACTGGTAAAAAAATATATATATATATACAGACATGCAGCTTTTGGTTTCACAAAATGGACTGGATTGGTGTGGATTATTGTGATGGTTTTAGCAGCTGTTTGGACTCTCATTCTGACGGCACCCATTCACTGCAGAGGATTCATTGGTGAGCAAGTGATGCAATTATACATTTCTCCAAATCTGTTCTGATAAAGAAACAAACTCATCAATATCTTAGATGGCTTAAGGGTGAGTACATGTTCAGCAAATTTACATTTTTGGTTGAAAATGTATTGAATATTCAATAGGCCCTTACAGACAACTATTCTGGAGAGTGTTTTGTATGTCGTAACGGTCTTCAACTTAAAATCCTAAAATGATTGAGATATTTAAAACAGTGCTTGGACAGCAGTCCAGACAGATGGGAACAGAGCATGACATTCTGAGAGTGGTGGTCTGTGTGAGCCAAATCAGACTCGTGCCTTTGCCCAGGGACAGAAAGTGATTAATAGAGAGAGAAAAGCAGTAGTTTAGACTTCAGTAGATGAAGTCGGCACAGTTCTACCGATGACCAGGCGAGAGATCAGACACATTCCTGTCAGCGCTCCTGCTCGGTCAGTGTCATAAAGAGATGTCTATATGTGTATATATGGGGTGATATTTGTGAAAATATATAACATTCCACCGCTCTTTGATATTTTAACCACATGGCCCTCTTTCCCATCATATTCCTGGCATAATGAGGCTTTTTTCGGCCTGGACGAAGGGGAAACAGGCGCCAACTGTTACTTCATTGACAAGTCTGTGTGTTTGTGTTCCTCGGTCAATCAGCATTTATCTAGGCAAATATTTTGTTTTCCTCTTAAAGTGTGTTTGCTGTTCTGAAAGGAAAGGCAGCAGCTTGTTTTGGGTAATGAAAGGGTGAGTTTTGTGCCAGCAGTCGCGCCCCCTGTTGCTCTGTCATTGGTTAGTTCCTTTCGCATCAAAAGAACCAATCAGAGAAAGATCAAAGCTCAGCAAAAATGCCTGTTTTCCTCGCATTGTGGACAGATTGTCACGTGTAAAGCGACTGAGGGTTCACTTTAATTGTGAACTGGGGCAGACAGACAGGTTTTCTGCACCATGTTTCATTGTACACTGTCGTTGCTGAGTCATATTTTACTGTTATGAATACCAGTCTGAATTAAATTTGGTTTGATACAAAAGCAAAATTTTCTTTGCAAAATCACATCTTGCTGTTGTATTGTGCTCACGGACTTGCATAAAAAAACAGCATGAGATGTGTAGTCCGATTCAAGCACAGACAGCTCTTTTGAGCTGACTTTTTAAAGTTGTTCAATACGATTTAAAATAATCACCTTAAGTTACCGGTTTGAATCTGTGTGATGAATCTTGCACTGAATTAATCACTGAATCAGTAACAGGTTGACAGGTAACAGGAGTCGAAATAAATTATTATTTTACTCAACAACCAATATTTTATGATTATTTAAAGTGTCAAAGAGCCTATATGCAGATAATCACAAATTTAAGTGGTTTCAACTTTAACGTTTTTAAAGTTGTTTTTATTTACCAAATAATAATAATTATTATTATTAGACCACAGCAATAAAAACTTTTAGAATTAAAAAAAAAATGATTACAAATATTTATTAGTAAAGCATTATTATTATCTTTATTTTGAACTATATCTGTTAAAATGACACAGTATTTACTAAATAACAATTCTTCTTCTTCTTCTCATTGATATTATTATTTATGCCATCACATTGCTGCAAAGTTTTAAATTAATAATAATAATAATTTTATTTTTATTCATGCCATCATAATTTGTTACAAAGTTGTAAATAATAATAATAATAATAATTATTATTATTATTATTATTATTATTTTATGCCATTATATTGCTACAAAGTTTTAAATTATAATATTTAAAATTAAAATCATTTATAATTTAAATGAAAATAAAATTTAAATATTTTATGCCATCATATTGCTACAAAGTTTTAAGTTATAATAATTTAAAATTAAATAATTTATAATTTAAAATTAAAATAAAATCAAAATAATTAAAATAATTTATCATTTAAAACTATTATTATTTTTATGCCATCATACTGCTACAAAGTTTTAAATTATTATTATTATTTATGTGATCATATTGCTACGAAGTTTAACATGGTAATTCTAGAAATTAATATTCT
This sequence comes from Sinocyclocheilus rhinocerous, assembly GCF_001515625.1. Classification (NCBI taxonomy): domain Eukaryota; kingdom Metazoa; phylum Chordata; class Actinopteri; order Cypriniformes; family Cyprinidae; genus Sinocyclocheilus; species Sinocyclocheilus rhinocerous. The sequence continues at coordinate 358,503 of NW_015631074.1, read as the reverse complement.
TATTTAATATTGATATTGAGCTATCTAACTGTTAAATGTGAAAAAGACTATGCATTTCTCACTTTTATTAGTAGACCTAATCAATTTGTAATTAAGGAAATAGTCTTTTTTTCCCCCAAATCATTTATTGTGTCTCTAAAATAATATATTTTGAAACTCAGAAGTTTAGTGTCCCAGCTGTGACCTCAGTGTCGCTGTTATTGTCTTTCATTCTTTTCAGAACCTTAAAAAGCCCAACCGATATCTATTGTAATACAACCAATGCAAGAACAGATAACATCATGGAAAAACCCTGTGAATTGCACTGTGCCAGCATCGTATCACATTCTTTCCACCATTAGCCTATTTTCCTCATCATCAACTCGGCAGAATTTAATATACAGTGATTAAGAAGATATCCAGTCATAGTTTATGATAAAACCCCACCGTATATGTTTTCCTTTTAATAAGCTAAATTACTACCTAAGCTTGTCATTCTAGCTATGCAAGCACTTGAATACTAAGCAAACGGTGCACCTGTGTGTGTGTGGGTGTGTGTGTGTGTGTGTGTGTCGGGTTTCCCCAGCCGCTCGGCGGGGTTCGGTTCGTGCCCATCAACACACTCAGGCCAGACAGCATGACAATTCCTCTGCCAAACATTTTCTGCATGACCGACTCTAAGCGGATACCAGCGCAGCAGGAATGTGTGGGCATATTGCCTTATTTCGTTGCACAGTAAGTGGCCCAGCCTGGGATTACGATGAAGAAAACACGACAACTGAATTGCGTGTGCGCTTCCAAGAGACTGTAAATTCTGCAAGATCGAGCTACTTCGTCGAGCAGATGCGTATCTCACGGGGGGCTTTGTTTTCCAGATCACAAGCCAGAATTTTGTACTTGACAGAGAGTGGAGATAAACAACAAGTCTTTGGTTTAGATAGCAACTCCAGCTCGCTGATATACAGTACAAGTCTTGATTTACGTCGCATATTCCACTTTATCGGTGGATCTTCTTTGATTTAGGCCCTCGTTAAACTGCGTTAGATATAATGCGACTCCATAAAGATAGAATAGCCTGGCTTGCCTTGGTTTTAGGAGTCCTGCGGGGTCACAGGAAAGACCTAGAGCTGTTGGGCAAAGCTGATGAATGAAAAGACTCTTGGGGGAATTTTGGCAAAGCCTGAGAAAGAGTGGAAAACGCGATGCGGCAGCCAAGCAAACATCTGTTTGCTCTGACAAACAGTGTCTGGAACAGTGTTCCTCTATCACACTTGGCTTCTCTTGCGCTTATTTTGAATTAAATTATGGCTTCCTTCTGAGTCTATGAAGAACAGTGTTTAGTATTACAAATGTTTATCAAAAATTTGAAGACAGCTGGTTTTCTGAGAGCAAAGTCGTCATAGTGTGGTAAAAGGTCGTCTTGAAACTCAAGGGACCCACTGTGGTTTCTGTATCTGTTAAAGTGTGTTTATTCATATTTAGAGCAAACGCTTTTATTTTTTTGCAGTGCACCTCTGCCTGCATAGAAAAGTGACAGGAAATCCATCAAAATAATAGCTCTGCATTTGGTGCACGTGTGTCAGTGAAGAGGAAATCATTTCTATTTTGGTCATCTGAGACCATGTCCAGTTTTAACCTTCTTAATCTTGCATGTAGTATCTGGCAGACACAGTGAATTAAAGGAATCGTTCGCTCGAAAATTAAAATTCAGTTCTCACTCTTTTTTTTTTTGACTTTTGTCCTTAGGAAGTAAAAGATGTTTTGCAGAATGTCCATGCTGCTCTTTTCCCATACAGCTAAAACATATGACACCAGCATAGGCGTAGCTTGACGTTTGAACTTGGGGAACTTGAAACCAAGCCAGTCGATTTGGTCAGTCAAACTTTTAAAAACATTTGAGCATTTCTGTAGAAAACGTACAAATTCACACTCCGTGTACCATTTAAGCGGTTTTACTGATTTCTTAGAGCCGCAGCAAGCGCGTGAGGTTGCCATGGCAACCAGATACATTGCACGCAAATTACTTGTAAAGGCTGCGCTGTCTATTTTTGCAGCGCTAGCAATAAACACGTCGAATAGAATGCACTATAAACATGTTTGCCAACAGAATCGCAAAGTAAACTTTAAGCAAATCAACGAGTGACTTCCCCACTGCTTTAAAACAGATAGCTATTGGACATGATTCAAGTTAAACGCACAAAAGCAGGCACACAAAAACATATTTAGTAACGTTAAATCTTACTGAAAATGGCTGATTAAGCAGTTTATATTCTGAAATATATTTCCAGGTTTTGTTCTGTGTGCATTACATTACATTTGGTTGTAAATGGTCCTTTTCCTGACATAAATGTAAAAGACTGAGCTGCTAATGGAGCGTCTTGCGGATCACCTTTATGAGATTGTCCGGGTCTGGAGTCATCGGCATCTTCATCTGACTTTATTTTGGTTATGTCCAGATTCCTCTGCAGTTGTTGTATGTTGTCAAAAACGCTAAATATCCATGTACGCCATGCAACAGACAAGCCATATATAATATAAGCTATTATCCGCCAAAATGCAGATTCGTAACACGACAACTTCTTTCGCAAATGAGATTTTAAAGTTAAGATAATTTAAATGTACTAAAGTGCAATTTAATGAGTAATTACAAAAATATTTAAATACATGACATACAGGTTTCAATAGAAATGCCATCAAAATATATTTTACTTAGTCATAAATGCTGGTCAGTACATTCAGCAAACTATATTTCCATATAGAAGTAATTATCAATTTACAAAAAACTTAAATGGGTCAAAAAAGTCTAAAATTCTGCATTTAATAGAAATGTATTTAATACAAACTATAATACATTTACTTAAATTTGAATTAACATGCTGTTAAGTGTCTGAAAACATTAAATATATTCGTTTGAAGTATATTATTTTTGTAACAAGTACTCTTTTTTTAAATAAAAAGTATACTAAAGTGTACTTCTTTTACACAAGAGATGCTCCAAAAGTACCATAAAAGCAGTCTTTATTACTTATGCATTATACAAGTTTTTTGTAGTCATATGATAGTTTTTATGTGGAATATGCCAACATTTAAGTAGTCATTTACTTAAATGGTGTTTGATGTCATTGGCATGCCAAGAATACGCAAATGAAATAACACACAAAGCTATTGTTTGGCTATAGAAGACTTGGACTATTTTTCTTGTTCTTTACGACGGCCTCAGAAAGGAGCAGCAAGAACATTCTGCAAACATCTCCTTTTGCGTTCCACAAAAACTTTTTTTTTAACCCATAGACACCCATAAAAGTAAGTCTTATTTGCACTAAATACGTCATGGCAAGTAAAGTATGCATTATTTACATGTGTCTTTTTATTACTTGCAGTAATTCAGCATAACCTCTTGGGCCACACACCGTCCACAGCAATGAAAAAAAACAAAAAACACAATCTACTACACAAGTTTTAAACAGTTTTTTTTTTCTTAAGATGTTCATTCCTTCATCTCTTTCATCTCCTCATCTACAGCACGTCTTCTTTGTCTCTTTCATAAATGACAAGCAAAAGTTGGCTTTATTTTCCAGGGCCCTGCAATGACTTGGAACAAACTCCACTACATGTCTGCATCTGTTTGTAACAGGACACCTCCACAGTAAATCACTGCTCACATTGTCGTCAACAAGTACCTGAGCGGCATGCTAGTGTGCTGTCATATGGGGATGTAGAGCACTGTTGGAAGGAGGGTTGGATGTCAGGAGCACATGCGAATGCGGAAAAACATTCAGTCATGTCGTTTTTTGGACACAATCATAATCCTATCCAAGTCATTGCCCAGTTTTTTTGCCAGATGATGAGATCTTTCATTGCTCATTTTATTGACACTATTGCTGCGTCCCAATTCGCCTACTTATACTATGCCCTAAAAATATGTACTCTTTTTGTGAAGAAAAAGTACATACTTTTGAGTATGTAGAAGAATAGTAGGCAAGCTTTGGGACATACTACTTCGTCATAACTGCGTCTTTACGCTCTGTTGCTTAGTTACGTACATTCTGTCACTGTTTAAACTGCCCTGTCAATCATCTTATCACAGTTAACATCATCCAGATTTCGTGTAATTTGATTTCCTATCATATTGGAGGGAAATTAAGAGGTACGTTGATCTGCCGGTCTATCATGCCGAGAACTCTGCTCATGTGTTTGCATAATGATGCATTTAAAAGTTAATGACCAAACGCAATGTGTTGTGGGCAATATTAGCCGTTAGAGTGTGCGTCGATCTGCACTTACAATTCTAACCGGAAGTAGTAGACCATCCGGGAATCTTTGCCATACTTTTTTAAACATACTATGATTTGGGACATACTAATTCTATTTTCGAATACTATTTAGGACGGATAGTATGCGAATTGGGATGCAGCATATATGTTATTTGCTTATGCAATAATTCACTGGGAACAGTTTGTTTGAAGTTCTTCTGTTGGTTTAAATGTACTTTCTTCCATTTTACCGCTTAAGTTTAAGACAATTGCTCAGTATGAACTCAGGATTTTTAGACGGCCCAATGGGGAGGCCTGATTTCAGTCTCAACTCTTCAGACCTCTACTGAAGGTCAGATGTATGGTGAGTGGGGTAAAGTACACTGCTCCATTGTTGGCGAATGGTTACACTGGAGAGCTTATTGGCTTTCTAATCACTTTGCCCTGCACTTTCACTCTCTCATGTATTTAATCTTGTGGGATTTGACTAAAAACTGAGGAGGTCTCAGGTTCGCTACATAAATAAACCTCATTAGTCTCTCCAGCGTTGAAACGTGTCGGAGTACTTTCCTGGAAAGTTGGACGTGTGAGCGCCACACCACTGAGTGCTGTTTCATTGTATCTGCATTTCATGTTAGTGGTGCATGTTAAGAGAAGCATAACATTTTGCTTATTGGTGGGGGGGGGACATAAAAAGGACATTATGTCAAAAAGAGGACACCTGCAGTCCTTCATGACTGGATGCGAAGGTCAGGAAGTCTCAAATAAAATATCAGATAATTATAATTTTTTATGGAAAGAAAAAGTTAGTTCAGGTTGTAAAATATCATTGAAATTACTATAAAATGGTTTACATTTTTTTTCAAAACCACATGAAACCAGAGTACAAATACACATTTTTTCTTAAAAATAAGTCAGGATTTACAGGCTAAGATTTAAGATTTGTCTCCCCCCCCCCAGATTATGCTATCGTAGGCAAATATTATTTTACAGAACCTGTCTAGTTTTTTTGGTTGTCTTGGTGTAGTGTAAGCATGCTGAGATATGTGCAGAGTACATGTGAAAATCATCCGGGGTTTGGTATCATTTAACAAATGAAAGTACACGTTCCTACACTTGTGGTAGACAACTTTAAACACAGACAGTGTGTAGTCTCAGCATGTCTGCTGAGATGATGATGTCGGCTAATAGTCGTGAAGACTCAGGCTCCCGCAGGATGTGACTCGTGTATAATTGCTGGAAGCCACATTCTAGCCTGCTGGTTCAGTAGTTGAAGAAACAGGGCTTCCATTCACAGACCCTGTGACGTCGACCACTAAACTGTGGAAACTGAAGTAAGTGTGATTCATGAACTGTGGAAGCTCAGGTCATGTCCCATGTTACATTATGAACTGCCCTAAAGACTACAATTCTCGTGTCATTTATTTTTCCAGGCCTTAATATGGAAAAGTCAATTTGGTATTTGCATCTTGTTCATTTTCTTGTACGTTCTTGTCATGGGCGTGCTCAACATCGCTTTAATCATTACTTTCCTCAACTCTGCCATAAACATGTTTCCCAACTGAAATTTCCACCAATCATTTCTCAGCTTGGGGGTCACACCTCCCGACCACAATTACTCTATTTGTTTTTTGCAACTTCTGTGGAATTATCAAATCACCTTAGTAAATTGCAGAGAGGGAGATTCCAGCACTTGTTGGCTTTTGAAGTCACTTGTTCGTGCTTGAATTGTGTGCAATAAAACAACGGAAATTCTTTTTTTTTTTTTTTGACTATTCTCTTGGCTACTCTTGAGTGGTCTTCAATGTTAAATCTTCACACATAGAAACTCAATAGGGGCTTTTTGGAAAGGCACAGTATTGAGATGCAGGTTAAACCTGCAACTTTTGTTCCATTAAAGCATATTTTATCTGTGCTGTCATAGCAGTAGAAACCGCAGGCGCTTCATCAAAACATCAACACAAAGATCATCCAGCTACAGACCGCTGAACATTAGTTGTGTAAATGCATTACTGTAAACACGATCTTTGTTTGTTTAGGCAAACGGAGGGACTAGTCAAATTAATGTACAGATGTGGTTGCAGCTGCTGTCGAACTTGTTTTGAACCTGGAACTTGTCTTTTAAGATTAATCGTTCCCTCGCTTCCCTAAGTCATTTGTTCTTATATGTGCATTAAGAAAGAATAACGAGATCTTTAATTTCAAAGAAAATCGCTGATACCGTGTCAGATTCTGGTTCCTAAAGATTATGATGATTGATGACACAGATGTGAAGTGTGGTGCAAAATTCAAAGCAGAAAGCATTGTTTATAAATCTGTTTTTGATTTACAAATGTTCACTCTATTATTATATCAAGCAGGGTACATTTGAATCATATTGGACTTTGTGGTTTTAATGTCATTATCATGGGCAATACATTGAGACATGTGTCTGAGACAACTGCAGCTGTTTGTAATGTGAAGAAGGGGTTTACTTTGTTTCCAAACCATCTGGAACAGTCTTCCAGAGCACTATCAGTTGGCATTTAAAGTTGTGTACACTCTTCATAATGTCTTACCGCTCCACACAGAACCTGGATATTGGCTTGATATCAGTAAATATTTGGTCCATCCCTTTCTGATCCTTCCAAAGAGAACTTTACAAACAGTTTCTAAGCCAACGGTGATACAAATAAAGATTTTAATGACTAGTTGGGAGCTCTGCGTGGTGGCTCTGGCTATATCTTCATGAAGAAGGAATTTTTATAGGCGGCGTTGATGAAATTTGCTTTGTTCTGTGGGTATTTAGAGCAGATGGCTGGCTGATAGTAGTCCAGGCCTAGAGGAACACATATGAACCCTGCAGGGGGTTCATGGGTTACACGTGCCTCAAGTGTGTCCACTGATAGAGTTATTTGGCATGTGGCATCAATTAAAGAGCTGGAGTGTGCGTATGAAATTACCAGTTTGAGACCGCTTTGGTTTATGGAGTTCTCTTAATACTCAAGTCTCTTAGTCGGCTGGTTGTATACTTACAACACTGCAAATGCTGGACATTCTTTCTTATTAGTCCTTTCAGAAAAATTATGGTAGAGATGTATGTGCTTGTCAATGGGAACCATTGGTTCTTTTTGCTCAAACATGCATATGAGGTGTTCTATCACTTGTTTTCTGCAAGACATATTACAACCCGCAGCAAAAACACCTAAAAGTATTAGTATCCCATTTCCTACCTTGGTTGCATGCATGGTCACCTTGTAGTTAACAGGAGCTACCTTCATCCCAGGATGCTGCTGGAAAGGTATTATAAAAGTTTTTGTGATCTCATTGATGCTGCAGGCAGAATTTCCTTCTTCGAAGACCATTTCTATGAATTTCCAAACTTTGTAACAGAGCCACAGAGGGTTTCACATCAATTTGAGTGCTTATTCTCACACCATGTTAGCACAAAAGAAGTGCTGGAATCTGGTGTTTCATGTCCTGGTGTGTTTTTAATCATTGTTCTGTCAGTTGGAAACACACCAGAATCTCAGAGTCCTTTAACTTGAGTTCACCAAGGCTCTCATGGCCTCAAACTTCTGGTGTCTCAATGAGATTTGACATGTTTGAGAAAGCTCTCCTGCAAAGCACTGCAGGTTTAGGACAGGCTAAAGTTTCAGTCCTTGTTTATAAAAAACGTTTATCTTTGCCTTCAACTGTATTCGTACACTATATAAGTATTGTATAAGTATTACAATAAGTATTGTAATGCTAATGGTTTTTGTGGGTTATTATTAGGGTTGGGTATCGTTAGAAATTTTCCGGTTCCGATTCCGGTTCCAGTTTTGCCTAACTATTCCGGTTCCATTTAAATGAACTATTATTATTTTTTTACTATTTTACCTTAATTGAATGTAGTGTTGCTGGAAGGTAGTAAGTAATGTTGAGTAATGTATGTGCTTCAAAGTTGATGTTTTTTTACACTATCATTAACATTTTGCTTTTCAAGCAGGAATAAGCGGGTTGGCCAAATAGTCCCTTGAGGGCTAAGACACTTGTTCATTTCCCTAAATTAATGAAATATTATACTTATAACCATGTATACACACACTGCATAAAGCCCCTATTTTACAAATAATAATGCAGTCAGGAGATGGTGTGATGCAATGAGTGGTTTCCGCATTTTTAAACATTTAAAATGCATGAAAATATTTTCTATCACTTTGTTTATCACTCTTGAAATGACCTGTACACTAAATAATCTAACCCTCATACTTACATAACAATAGCAGTCTATTTATTTAGTGGTCCAAGTTGAAGTCAGTATGTATATTAATGACAATATGGGACAAATATAATGTAATTTAGTGGCGGCAGGAGCTGCGCGCTGCCGGTACATGTACAGTCAGACAAAACAATGTGCACATTTATCAAAGACGCGAGTGCGCGTACAGTCGTGGAAAACAATGTGTTCGGCAGTTAAAGACGCGGAGCGTCTGTGGAGTGCGCGTCATGGGAAACAATGTTCTCAGTAATTAAAGAGGCAGGGCGGCGTTTCTGTTTTTTGGTTTGTGACAT
>NW_015631074.1:322316-349679 GCF_001515625.1 Sinocyclocheilus rhinocerous | reverse complement strand
TTTACCTTAATTGAATGTAGTGTTGCTGGAAGGTAGTAAGTAATGTTGAGTAATGTATGTGCTTCAAAGTTGATGTTTTTTTACACTATCATTAACATTTTGCTTTTCAAGCAGGAATAAGCGATGGGAAACAATGTTCTCAGTAATTAAAGAGGCAGGGCGGCGTTTCTGTTTTTTGGTTTGTGACATCCTTTACGGGAAACGCAGGCGCAAGGCTGCTCACAGCGCTTGGTCACGTGTCGCACCAGAACCGTTTTCAGAACCGAAACTTAGAAATTGCTTACGGTTCCGGTTCTTTAAAAAAAACAGCACCGGTTCTGAATAAGAACCGGTTATCGGTTCCCAACCCTAGTTATTATCTACTCAAAAAACTCAAAAAACTAATGCCAAATGTTAATATGCCCAAATGAGATTTGAGAGCTACACAGAAAAGGTCCCTTTTTGGTCCCTTTCTCTCTGAACTTTTCCTTTAAGTCTCACCCAAGAACTGTCAGGGAAGAACATGGAAATTTGCTTTGAAAACAATTACCGCAGCCCCTGGGCTTTGCACAGAAGCCAAGTATTATGTCAGTCTGTAACTATAGCTTACTTTGACTTACCGTTTGGAGTGCCAGTGAAAGTCAAAGAATTTAACGTCAAGCATTCAGCTGTCACCTGCACTGTAATTAAGTACACCCTGCTGCAATTGCCCTAGTGGGAACATCAGCCATTACCTCACTAATGTTTTTCCTGCATGTTTCCCAAGATTTTACAGTATGTCCTATCTAGTTTTCTCTCAATTCCAAAACCACAGACCAATTATTTCATTCCTAAAGCTACCTGTCACCCTTTTCCTATACTCCCCGGTCTCGTTTCAGCCACTTGGATGGTAGTTAAGATTGACTTTTAACAGGGAGTTACGTGAAAGGTTAGGGGGAATCATTCCTTCCTCTCCATGCCATACCATGTACATGACAACTCCCAATTCCTGATGACTGATTTAGTCAACTTTCTGACTGGGGTTTGATGGCATCTAGATCTCTTGGGAGGTGTGTGGCATGGGATTGTTTGACAACAGATGTGCCTTCCTCTCAGTAGAGAAGGTAACTCAATACTCCCATCTGCACTTCCCACACATTGGCTGCCCTGCATTCTGAACCCTTTGGAATCTTAAAGCACTCCCAGGGGTTGATTTAAGACGAAAATTGCTTGCTTTAGCAGTCATTAATTCGTACACCAAAGGTGTGAGCTTAAGAAGTGCATAAATATTTGAAACAGGCAACCTATCCCTGGACAACATCCCTTGGTTCTTGTAATACAGTTGAGTGATTTATATGAACTGTATTTCTAGGTCAGGTCCTTTGAGTTCTATGAGGACATTTCAAGAGTTTGCAACCAGAAAGACATGGATGACATGGATTTTTTCCACATTAGCTGTCTAGACCAACCAGTGAGATCCTACATCAGGGTTTATGAGGGTGATCTCACAATCCAGAAATAACTGTATTGTATCCCTCTTTCAACCACACCATCAGTCAAGTTTAACCCAACTAAGTTTACCAATCATTCCATCCTTCTACTGTCGCAGCCACAATGTTGCTTGTGGCTGTGATTCGATATTAAGAAGCACTTCAATGGTGAGGTCATAATAGCATATCATATCATACTAATTATGATGACATGCCATCTGGCTTTGCGTCACTCTTGGCTTATTCTGGAAGCTTAATTAACCCACTGACCAGGCCTCTGGGTGCGCTTGCCTTAAGCGTAACCGAGTGTATACAGTACTTCCATTCTGTAAACTCCAAATGCTTATTTTCCTTTTTTCAGGAATACAGACACCCTGTGTTTTCTATTACCATACCCGCTAATAGAGTCCATGTTTAAAGATGTTTATTATTGTAAAGGGATAACTTTAGATGCACTTCAATGCGTCATCGTGCCTACGGTCACGTTTAAGTAGTTCCTGCATGGCCCATTAATAAAAATGATTGAGTGAGTCTCAAAACCTTTAGGACATATGGTACATTACTCCCGTCCGAGACATCTATATTGAATCATGATGTTACGTAGCATGTTTTTCCGTTTTCTATTATTGCCTACAGATTATTGGCTCCAGCGGCTACTTGTTTTACAGCCCCTAAGGGCAACATCCCAGAATCAGCATGGAATGAATCCAAGGGGTCATATTTTATTTATTACTGCAGCATTTGAGGATTGAATATGCTCTAACTTAAAGCTACACCTGTGTAGAAAGCCCAGCCTGTACTTAAATCTTTCCTGTATAATTGGCCAGAAAGCAAATAGCACAGGACCGTCTGCGATTTTTGGTCTGGATCATACCTTGCTGTCAGAATTGGGTGGATGATGTAAATGCATGCTAGTCTGCAACCACAGACATGTGCTCTCTCATTGTTTGCCAGCAGACTTGTGTAGGACCAATGTTTGATCACGAGTCTCCCAGAAATTGCTGAGAGCATGCATTGTGTTTCCAGTTAAAGTGTGTGAAGCTGGAAAGCATTTGTGTTGAATCCACTGTCACACTCACTTAAGTGTAGACTGAATGCAGGTCTGGTAGAATCATTAGACTCGCTGTTCTGGGAGACCTGTTTTTGGGTGCAATGCTTTAGAGGCACAAGAGAGCGATAAGAGCTCTCCCTGACTATTTTAAACACATGCTTGTGTAATGTTTGCTTGACACACTCCTAAATGTTAATGTTAGTGGCTTCTCGACACCTTTTTTCTGAGGTTCACCTATCATGTCCCTGTTAAACAAGAATTATCTAACCTAAGGTGGTTTGCTGGTCTTAGCTGATTTAAGCTGGTCTGATCAAGTCCCAAAAAGCATTTAATACATTCAAACCAGCAAAGCAGACCAACTTTACCAGGCTGGGAAACAAGCTAAGCTGGCAAACCTTCTTAAGGTGTTTTTTAAATAGTCTTCAAAGTTCTTGTAATGGTGCAAAACTATGAAGAAAATAGATCATTCAATGTTGATTCCAGTAGTTTGATGTTAACATGTTGCTAAGCTAAAAACAAAATACTTTAAGCAAAAAAACATAATCCACACAAATATGGTCATATGGTCCAATATTTAGCTCATTTTATCAATACTTAATCATACTTACAATGTGCTGAATGAAATCGACCAACCCGATCTCAAGGCAATTCGTATATTTTACGAGGTGGCACATTTGTAGGAATTCATATGAATGACCACCCCTAACCCTGCCCCTAAACCTGCCCCTGACAGAAATCGTACAAAATTATGAGTATGAGTGAGGTCGTATGAATTTGTACGAATTAACCACCTTGTAAAATATGTACGAATTGGTCTTGAGATAGCATTGAATCGACCCATTTCTCTTGACTCGTGCCATCTTGAATGAATACTTTCAATAAGCTTGTTGTTGCTGTTTCAGAATTCAGTTTAAATAAGGTATCCTATAAGATAGCATAATGTTCCCTATATATGGAACAAGCTTTGTCTTGTGAGCATGTCTATGATGACTAAAAATACTACTGTAAGTAGGCAGCTCACTAGGTTTTGGAGCACTTTAGAGCATTTATTTCCTTTAGAGCACTTATTTCCTTCAGGAAACCCAAATCTTGTTTTATTTTACCATTTAATTTTAGTATATAAGATTCCGGCATAGAAAATGAATAAATTATACCAGGCCGTGACTTTTCTCAGGGCTTGTTCTGCTCATGAAAGCAGCTCTTTCGTCAGCATTTGCCACTGGTGAAACCACAAGCTCTTAACTGACATTTTAAATAGACTCCGGCAACCCTTGCCAATGTTTTCACAAGTGCACATATGTTTTTAGGCTTCTATTAGAACTATTTTGCATAGTTTTAGTTAAGTGGAAAATCCCTAGCTCCGAATACTTTAAAACCATCAAGGGTGTAAACCAACACCTCAGTGTTGTTTTCTAAAGGTGTGTTACTCCTGCAGACCTGCTCAGAGCCCCATTTTAAATCCAGAGAGCTATTTACAGTTTGAGCACTGAAGTTTACCGACTTGGAATGAACCCACAACTGACATCTGCGTTTTAATAATCAAGGGCTTTGTACTCTGGAATTGTGTTTAGCCACTATGTAATTAAACATTTCTGAATGGAACAGATGTGTAACGTCCTACAGCAGTTTCTTTTCATGGTAACAAAAGGATTGCTGCTTTACATTTAACACATGCGTAATTGTAAACCCTCTGCTCACAAATGCCATCCCACTTTATAGTACACCACTGTGTAAGTAAAGAATGTCGTGGGATGTTTATTTGGCCATGCTGTAAGACATTTTAAGCCCTGACCCCCTTGTCCAACTCTATACTGTGTGCTGAGATAATTAAGTTGATCCTCATAGTACATACATTTCTAAACCGGAGATATGTTTTCTCAACTCAGGAAACTTCAGCTTCGCTTAACAAATTTGCCAATTAAACCGAAATAACTGTGAGGTCTTGTTTCAGAGTCAGCGTAAACAAGCACATGACATGTTCAGCATTTCAAGCTTATTTGATTTACAGGACTCTGGGGAGATGCACAGAAAAGAGCTACATTTTTAAGGCAAGAATATTTTATATAACTTAGTATAGCTTTATTTATCCTTCCTTCCTGATTAGAGATGGAGTTTGAAACGCTTTGAGCAAACCAGGTGCATCTGAGATCATTTTGAGCTCAAACTTGCTTTGTAAGTTTGTTTTCTCTGTCACTTCATGGAAAAGATATTAAAATGTTTAAAAATGTAATTACATCTGGAATTTCATGATGAAGAGTAATGTCTTTTTTATTATTCACTGGATATCAGCCTCAGTCTGCTTAGTGCTTTTAAGCATCTGTTAAAAATCACACACTTTGCATCATCATGCAAACAAGGCTGCTTCAGGTTAACAAAGTTTACTTTGGCAAAGGGTTTTTTGAGAGAAAAGACATCCCCTCTTTCAAGCAAAAGTAAAATGTTTTTTAAATGAGACCTTATGGCTTTAAACTAACTCACTGAAATCAGTCGAATTTATAGCCTCAACATAAAGCACCACTAGAACAGATGATGCTTTTAATGAAGGAACCAGAAGGCCTTTCAGCCACAACAAAACCTGGTGGTTAGTGTGTTAAATGTTAATTTGCACTCTGAAATCGAAGACCAACAGAGCAGATCTGCTTTTTATAAACAGCAGAACGAAAACCAAATGCACTGCATGAAACAAATAATTCTCTTTCGGGCTTCTTAGTAAGTGTTTGCTTCAGATTTGCGAAGACATTGTATAGTAGGGTGACCATACGTGCCATTTTCCCAGGACGCGTCCTGGCCAGGATTTGTTTTGGCTTTGTTTTCCTGTTTTCATGCTTGCTGAAGCTAATGATCGAAAATTAGTTTGACCAATAACATGCAAGCATTGTACATAATGGACCAATCATGGCGTGTGAGAAGGTGGGATTTACGGTCAAAGCGATGCAATTACGCGTACATATTAGGTGTTTTCGACTTAAAAGCAGTGCGGCTCAGACCGATCAGTGTTTGACATCAAAGTACCTCGAGAGCGTTTCGAAAGCATAACCGTCTGTATGGTACTTTGATGTCATACACCGATCGGTCTGCACACGCAAACAAAGCCAAAACCTAGATATTTTAGGCAATATAGAAATCCTGGCCAGGACGCGTCCTGGGAAAATGGCACGTATGGTCACCCTATTGTATAGCTAACAAGAAACAGGCATTTTAAATGTGAGAAAATTTAAGTTATATCCTTAAAGAGATCTTCTCAGAGATCATTGAATTTCCTTGAATCATTATTAACATATGGATGCAATCAGTGAGGTATTGCTACAGTGACAAATAGCCTTGTGTAATGTGAGAAGTACTAAGTTACATTAGTACAAAATGTACCTCATAAAGGTTTCATAATTGATAGATAGCATATGTGAAAACAAAACAAAGCCAAAAACAATATCTGCCATCATATTTTGAACATCAAGCATTAGCTGAGAATATATATGTTCCTTATGTGACTTTGTCATCCCCTGGATCCAATGATTTTTGAACGTGAGCTCTGTGAAGCCTTCATTAGCATTAGCAAATTTATTTAGCATGATAAATAATGATTTGGGACATAAATTGTTGTATGAAACTGGTCTATATAAACATAAAAAGTACACATTTGCTTAATTTTTTTTTTTTTTTTTTTTTTACAACTTGAGTTTGTTTCCATGGACTTGAAGCTGAATAATGACCCACTTGTTGCGTTATTGCATCTAACCTACCCACAAACAACACTGGTGCATTGCAATCTTTGTTTACAGGCTTTATTGGTAATTTTGATAGTATGTATTGGATTGTAACATTGAATATGTGTTGAAAACAGTTGCCCTGCTATGTATTTTATTTTATTTTATTGAAAAAAAAATACATTTATTCTGCAAGGATGCATCAAATATGTAAGTTGTTCAAATATGACATCAAACTCATTAACAATGCTGCAAAATATTTCAATTTTAAATAAACACTTTCTTTTAATCAAAAATACTAAAAAATGTATGATGGCTTCCACAAAAATATTAAGCAGCAAAAACTGTATTTAAACACTGATACTACTACTACTACTACTACTACTAATAATAATAATAATAATAAAAACATTATTAATAATTTAGTACGAATCACTCTCACATTAAAAATGCTGAAATGCACAAATTCACAGTAATGCATTTAAATCATGTTTTTAATTTCTGCCTATTGTATTTTCCACTGCCAAATGTGTATGGTATATAACTAAAAATAATATCTAATAGATCATAAGGTATAGTGTTTGCTCATTAAAATAAATAAATAAATAAAATAAATAAAAGTAATGTCTTTATAGCTACTGTTTTGGTGCAGTACCCTGTATAAACACTAGGGGACACTGGCGTTGTTTGGTAAATTATTCACACAATCTTCCTTTTTCACATTAGGAAGCATTATATTGTTCAGTAAAGGTAAGGGAACTCTACAAGCCCTGAATGTTAACGACAATAATTATTATAATAGGTCTAACAATTACCTGTGTTTTACTTGAAGTAATGGTCTTATTTGTCTAGAATGAACTTGTGAAAGCAGGATGTTGCCTCTTCTTTATGTATCCATGTGATCTCAGCAGCTTTATGAAACCGTAGCAGTGAATCTGATTCAGGGTCAATGTGAAGCTTTGACAGCCAGACATAAAATGAACAAACACAGACGACCCACTGGGGAGACATTCACAGGCCACCGTGGTCATCTGAGACCGCTGAGCTCATCGACATATACAGTACGGCCTGCAGGAACAGACCAACTGAAAACACTTCAACTGTCTCGTGATTCAGACTAATACACAGCTAACAGGGAACATTCTCAGAACGTTCCGGCAATGTCCTTTCAAAGCTGAACAAGCGTTCTTCCAGTAACATTAGAACATTCGTTCAAATTGATCTGGTCTTTATGTTCTCGAAAAAAAACAAAAAAAACATTTTAGCTAGACGTTCATCTGACATTTAAAAAAAATTTACTACTTGTTTCGGAATGTTCAGAGAACATTCAAAAGTAACATTTCAAAAATGTTCATAATTTAGGGTGACCATACGTGCCATTTTCCCAGGACGCGTCCTGGTCAGGATTTGTTTTGGCTTTGTTTTCCTGTTTTCATGCTTGCTGAAGGTAATGATCGAAAAGTAGTTTGACCAATAACATGCAAGCATTGTACATAATGGACCAATCATGGCGTGTGAGAAGGTGGGATCTACGGTCAAAGCGATGCAATTACGCGTACATATTAGGTGTGTTCGACTTAAAAGCAGTGTGGCTCAGACCGATCAGTGTTTGACATCAAAGTACCTCGAGAGCGTTTCGAAAGCATAACCGTCTGTATGGTACTTTGATGTCATACACCGATCGGTCTGCACACGCAAACAAAGCCAAAACCTAGATATTTTAGGCAATATAGAAATCCTGGCCAGGACGCGTCCTGGGAAAATGGCACGTATGGTCACCCTATTGTATAGCTAACAAGAAACAGGCATTTTAAATGTGAGAAAATTTAAGTTATATCCTTAAAGAGATCTTCTCAGAGATCATTGAATTTCCTTGAATCATTATTAACATATGGATGCAATCAGTGAGGTATTGCTACAGTGACAAATAGCCTTGTGTAATGTGAGAAGTACTAAGTTACATTAGTACAAAATGTACCTCATAAAGGTTTCATAATTGATAGATAGCATATGTGAAAACAAAACAAAGCCAAAAACAATATCTGCCATCATATTTTGAACATCAAGCATTAGCTGAGAATATATATGTTCCTTATGTGACTTTGTCATCCCCTGGATCCAATGATTTTTGAACGTGAGCTCTGTGAAGCCTTCATTAGCATTAGCAAATTTATTTAGCATGATAAATAATGATTTGGGACATAAATTGTTGTATGAAACTGGTCTATATAAACATAAAAAGTACACATTTGCTTAATTTTTTTTTTTTTTTTTTTTTTACAACTTGAGTTTGTTTCCATGGACTTGAAGCTGAATAATGACCCACTTGTTGCGTTATTGCATCTAACCTACCCACAAACAACACTGGTGCATTGCAATCTTTGTTTACAGGCTTTATTGGTAATTTTGATAGTATGTATTGGATTGTAACATTGAATATGTCCTAGATTGTAAGTTACAACAAATGAAACCAATGGCTCTAAATGTAAAATTAAAGGATTAGTTCTAGAATAAATATTTCCTGATAATTTACTCACCCCCATGTCATCCAAGATGTTCATGGCTTTCTTTCTTCAGTCGCAAAGAAATGAAGGTTTTTGAGGAAAACATTCCAGGATTTTTCTCTATATGGAGAAAAATCCTGGAATGTTTTCCTCAAAAACCTTCATTTCTTTTCCACTGAAGAAAGGACATGAACATCAAGAAATTTTTATTCTGGAAGTGAACTAATCCTTTAAAGATTAATAGAGCATTGCATTGATGACTTATTTTTGTAGGCCAACCTGGAAGTTATCATCACTCTGGTTTCCTTGGCAAAAACCCAATAGGATTTTTCCATTGGCTTTTGGAATATTGCCGAAAATAAACTCTGCGACCAACAGAAGTTCATGATTCCTTTCACATTTTGTTCATCATGAAAATCTTAACAAATAAATGAAGCCTAAATACAATCAGCAGAAACTCTGACAGAAGTAAAAAGCTAAACGTAGGCCATAAAGAAACTACACCATGGTCGCATAACTTTCATAACTTTTTAGTCTTTATTTAAAAACATTTTTCTTTAAAGTCCGAGTTTGAATAGTTTGTAAGAGTGCAATTGTAAACACAATGTATGAAGGCATCTGCTAAATGTCTAAATGCATTGAAAAAATTATTTGGAAATTGGCTGTTTTGATCCTTTGCTACAGTCTAGCACAGTGGTCAGTGCAATTGTCTTTCTGCAATTGTTTTTGCAAGAGGAGTGTCAGATCCTGCCAGGTGTGACCTTTGACCTTTTCGCAACAATCCCAGATCAAACGTCGTGGATTCCTGGCAACTACAGCCTCGTGGCACCGGCTTGGGCTGCCTGACTGTGAGGTCACCACCCAGCAGGTTCAGCACCCCTGAACTACTTACTCACACAGTGTAATCAGAGATGACCTGTTGTGTTTCCACTACCCGCCTCGGACTTGGCCTTCCATTATCATGTCCTTCGCCTCTCATAAATACACGGCAGGCCAAACTTAACTTACGCCCTTTGATCTGACCCATTTCTGGCAGTGTAGAGGTCAGGAGAGCAGTTCTGTTTTCGTTATTTCTGCTGATTTTCCCATCTCTCTCAAAGCCGAATGGAAATCTGTAGTTGGAAATCACGTCTGATCTCCTGTGGTTTGTGTGGATTTTGCTTCTGCTTTCACTGAATGCAGCCAACATTGTGTAAAGGTCATGTAAATGCCTTGAACATTGTTTTTTTTTTATTATGGAAAGGGCAACAATTTAAGCAAAACTTGACAGAAACCTAGATTTATGCACGTTACCCAATTTTCTTGCAACATGATTGCTATTCAGTCAGGTAATTCAATATCTTTATGCTTTGATGCTAAAACTAGACAGTATTTTAAAAATCTCTTGTAAACCACATCTTGTATTGTTGGTTTTACGAGACGATTTTTGCACATAAACACCATTATTGACATTTAGCCAGCTTATTCAGTATCTTTTAATGTTTTGACATTAAAACTGGACAATAATTAAAAAATCCCTTGTTTTCGTTTTTTTTATAATGCAATGATTCTTAGCTTTTGATTCAGTTAGGAGTATATCTGAATGGTGTCTGGTTGGTTAGCTTCTGAAATAAAATATTTTTGAATTTCGGTTCTGGACATTTGAACACCTACTGTATGTAACAATATGATGTAACAGGCAAGGGAAGGTTTTTTCTTCACTGAATAAATTTTTAAATTGAAATAGATCTATACATTTTATGGTTAATTTTTGGTTAGCTGTTTTAGGAACTATGTTGTATTATACAGCCTATTATTTTGGTCTCAGAAAGACATCAGAAGATCAAAGTTTTTGGTGGTGTTTTCGTCATATGGTGCGCTACGCCATAATAACTATTGTATACCAAAACTAAATACAAAATTGCCTTTAGTTTGTACTTTACATCAGCTATTTACCTAGTAATGTGCAGTGTTTGGCTTAAGTTGTAGCTCAAATTTATGTGCAGTTGATTTGGTTTGTAAACCTCCTCGGTCAAAGTGTTATTAAATAAACCACATGTCATCAGTCATAAATCAGTATGTTTTCCAAATGGGTGTGAAAGCAGGCAAGAGATGTGGCTACATTGACGCTTCGACCTTCAAGATGTAAGTATTGTTCAGTAATCCTCTAGCAACCACCCAGAACACGCTAACAATGTACTAACAACCATTTCTGTTGCTGAGGTTTGTTTTTACTGAAATTTTGTTGTTTAGAATTTATTGCATGTTCATAACTTTAAATGATTCATTGATTTGATTGATCTTCCTCTTGGTCAGAAACTTTGCACAGTAACTAGAACTCGAAAACAAATGATCTTTCCAGCAGTACCTCCCTAAAATAAAAATAAAAAAACGAATTAATAACAGTCATCAGAGTTTAATAAAACAGTCATCCCATCTCAGAGGTCACCTCCCTGAATGCCCCCAAGAAAGCAATTTATTCCCAT
This sequence comes from Sinocyclocheilus rhinocerous, assembly GCF_001515625.1. Taxonomy (NCBI): domain Eukaryota; kingdom Metazoa; phylum Chordata; class Actinopteri; order Cypriniformes; family Cyprinidae; genus Sinocyclocheilus; species Sinocyclocheilus rhinocerous. Next base: position 338,507 of record NW_015631074.1, on the reverse strand, counting down.
TTGTCGAAGTACAGCGGGTGTTTTCTTCAGTGGGGGACCGGGACGGGTCTCAGGGGGAGATGCTCTTGGCGGCTCCCGGGCTGAAGGGGGCTTCCACTTGGCACACTCGCCTCAGCGGCCTGCCAGCAGTGCTGCTAGCCAGGCTACGGTCAAAACTCAAGCACTCCATTACTCCAAAGATAACAGGCCTCTGCACCTCCTCCGCCGGTCTCCCTGGGTCAATTAACCTGCCTTATGCTGTGATCTGAAACGTGGAGCCACGCTTGGCGCACTTTGGATGCATTTAGTGTTGGCCCGTGCAAACGTTGCCATAAACCAACAAACAAATAGGTTTTCCAAACCTCATAACACTAAACTAAGATGCATAATGGATTATTGTTATACTAAGGCCTTCTAGATGTTTCAGTTGTTTCATTAGTATTTACTTGTTAAAATATACTAATATACAGCTCAACATGAATTAACAAACATTAAAGGCCGGGACACACCAAGTCGATGGTCGGCCGTTGGCCAACGTCGGGCTGACGGCGAGCGACGGTCGGGCTAGTTTGTTTGGTGTGTTCCACTCGTCGGGCTCACGTCGGCGGCAGTTTGCCCGATTCAACATGTTGAATCAGCGTCGGGGCCATTGGCACGAGTGAGAGCTCTAATTGGATGTTCAGTTTAGCGAACGAGTCAGTGCCCGAGAATTAAAGCGAAAGTGATGAAAACAAGCACGTAAATGAAGGCGGTACAGACAGAAGGCTGTTTAAATGTTACGTGATCTTTCCCAATCATTCTAATACGCGAATGTTTTCATAACAACATGAGCCGCTTAAAATGATTAAAGTTATCAACGTTACTGATATTCAAAATGGTAAGCAAGCCCTGCTTTGTTTATGTTTCGTATATCTGCGTTTATCTCGTATATCTTTGTTTCGGTTGCTCCTTTTGAATGATGAATATATTATATTATTATAGCTGCTGATATAGACAGTTAACTACTCTCACGCATGCGCAGAACGCACGTGTTAGTTTGCCGTCGGCTGTAGTCTGTGCGGTGTGTTCGAGCGCAGCTTTTTGGTCCGACGCTGCCGACGTGAGGCGACAACACCGTCGGCTTTCGTCGCCGCTAGTTCTTTGAAGTCGGCTTGGTGTGTCCCGGCCTTAACAGGTCAAGCTACCTATTCCATCTATATGTAAGTTTTTGGTTGGTGCCAGTAGCCTTGTGGGCAGCACATGGTGCCGCTGCGCTTCGGGCATCCCGAGTTCTCTCTCTCTCTCCAACTTTGCTTTATCTCATTAGTTTTCTATTCATCAGATGAGCATAGACAAATTAATTTTAACGCTAACTTTTAAACCATTAAAGACAGACCTACTGTGAGCTATTGATGTAGATTTGATGTTAGATGCTTATGTTGAAGCCATCAGCCTGCATTATATAAACACATTTTTAAAATAATTATTTTCAACAGTGGATTTCCAGCTTAAAAAAACAAACAAACTACATTACCCATAATTCAGCAGAGATATGTCCATCAATCAGGAAATCGCGACAATTAAATTGTGCCAGAAAACTGTGAATGGCATAGTCGTACACTCACTTAAATATGTGTATGTATGTATATTTTGCAATAAATATATTTTTAACATTTTAAAATTTTCCTGTTGTAATTTGAATATGTCATATGCAATGCTTCATGGGATTGTAGTCCTTCTTCCATGAAAGCCGTTAAGTACACAGTGCTGTATCTTTTTGTCCAATTTTCAGAAACTTTATTTGGTTCAAATCGATTTGTAATGTTGCGATTCACCTAGCTGGTTGGTTCCTTATAGAAAAAAAATGAATGGGAAAAATACTTCCAGAACTTAAGCCGCTAAAAAAGCAGTGTTGCACTCTATTAAACATCAGATCTGTTCTAATTGACTGTTATTGTGTCACTTCACACATAAGTTCCACATTCAGCACAGACAAGCAAATCACTTATCGCTGGAAACTTGCTGCATCGCGCTCACAATATTTGATGCGTGGGAAGTTGAATCAGGGCTTAACACTACAAACATCAATCAGACTTACTAAGCTTACTGACAGGATATTTATGTTGCTTTATGAAAATCTTCAAAGCAAGTAAAATAGGAATAACATTGACAACTGCCAAAACTTATTACAATTTTCTCTTGTCGAACAATAAAACATGAGAAAAATGTCCCTTAGACTTAGAAACCCCAATACCTGGGGTTTACTTTGAGTTTGCAATAAAACTTGTCAACTTGTCAATCACAGAGGGCAAATCATTCATCATTTGGCACTCAGATCCTCAGGGTTCCCAAAATTCACTGGGGCCTCTATGAGGGCTGCTCAGTAGCGTTCATACCTGACAGAGCCAATACAGTAGCCTTTGCTTAGTTTCCTACACTCAGTATAGAGCTACAGATACAGATGGGCATCTGCAACATGACAAAATACAGTGTGCAGACCTCCAGGGTGGAAAATCGAGGGTGCTGGTGCTTTCGTGGGAGAATGAAAGGCAGCATTGTGAAGGCACTGTGATACCAGTGTCTCCGTTATAAAGCTCTGCTGTATGTGAACAAAGTCCAGGCCTGCTTTAGATTTAACTCTTTAGTACAGCACCCCCATCCCACTCTGTTTCCAATCCATACGTTTAAACAGCGCACTAGCAGAACTGATATGCCTCACTGGAACAAGAGCTGTAAAGGGCTTTTTGACCTCTAGAGGAACTCATTCGTAAACCTCATCAGAAAAAAGTTCTTTGTGATGTATATTGGATACAACTTTAGCTCCATTCAGCTCGTAAAAAAGCACCATGAAGGGGGGTGAATGTAAGTTCACATCAGGCTCATATTTGAACAAGAGATAAATTAGGTTGTTTTTTTATCAAATGTTGCTCCCCCCGGCGGGGAGTCTGGTCATTAGGAGGCCAGCGTGAGTCCGGGAGCGATGATCCGAGGGGGCTGCCCTCTCTCAGGCCAAGGGCTATGCAGGAATGTGGAGGATGTGGAGGGAGGGCTGACTCACCCCTCCGCTCCGGGCCAAAAGATCCCACGGAGTGACATGAAAGATGAGGTGCTGGAACAGAAGATGTTGAGGACTATTAACTGTATGCATTTATCACATTTTTGGGCCGAATAGTCGTGGGGATAAAAACAAGTGAAAGCTGGATGATGTTTCAAGAGGATTTCAACTAAAGTTTTACGTCAAACCGTAAAACAAAACCGTCTCTCCTGATGCAGGAGGCAAGGGAAGGTTGGAAGATTTCGGAAAACGGCCTGCCATGAGTTATAGAGCTGTTACTATTTTTATGGGCTTTTTAAGCCTTTAATGGGATTGCAAGAAGTGGGGAAGTGAAAGGAAATGGTGGTACAGGTTTGGGAAAGGTAAGCCTGGAGACAAATGGAGGATTGAGCCGAGAAACTTCCAAGACAGGGGTGTCCAATCCTGCTTCTGAACGTCCTTCAGATTTTAGCTCCAACCAGCTCCAACATACTTTCTTAGAAGTTTCTAGTGAGTCTAAAGTCCTTGATTAGCTGGTTCAGGTGTGTTTAATTGGGGTTGGAGCTAAACTTTACAGAACAGTAGCTGCGTTTCCATTACAGATTTGCGCAAAACTTTTGCGATATTTTATAAATGTCAATAAAAAACTATTGCAAAATGATGCCGTTTCCATTAACTGATTTTATGCGACTAAAACGTCATTTTTTTCCTCTTGCGATAAGTGATGGCAGCACTACACAGCACACTAGCCGTTATTTTTTTATCAAAGGAAACTCACTTATATCACATTGCTCCCTTTCATTAACTTACACTGCTCCCTTACATTACTCACTTACACTGCTCACTTACATTACACTGCTCACTTACATCACATTACTCACTTATATTACATTGCTCCCTTACATTACACTGCTTACTTACATCACATTGCTCACTTGTATTACATTACACCTGTAGTTGTCCATGCGATGTCCGTCACGCTCTCGGGATGGAACAAAATGCAGGGGTAGCAGATTAAAGCGTTAGCTACTTCGCAGCCCGCTAGCCATTTTTTCCGCTCATACCACGTCCTCGAAAATCCCCGTTTTGAAAGAAAAAAAATCCCTCCCTTTCGCGCTTTGGTGGTGCGTCGCCCAATCGCCCTAATGGAGAAACCGCCCCTGCGTGTATCTATGTGAAGCAGCACGTAGAGATGCTTGTGAAACATGCCATGATGCGGCTGGTATAAACACAAGCATTCCATTGCAGATTTGTGATATATTCACTTTTTGAATTGCCTGAAAAACCACATCATGCGAGTGTAAAAACTTTTTGTGATGTACTTTTTTTGTGAAATTGACATGTTTCCATTGGGTGTATTTTCAATTCGTAATTTCCAATTTGCGTAATTTGAAGGGTAATGGAAATGCAGCTACTAGCCCTGCAGGAACAGGTTTGGACACCCCTGTGCTATGAGAAGGGGAATGCTAATGGATAGTTTTCCCAAATATTATGAATCTCTTTGGCTGGAGCATGTGAGCGACCCAGCAGGCCACAGCTGCGTCTGAAATCGCATACTGTCTTGAGTAGGTACTTTTTTGAATAAGTAATTACTCTGCGACTGCAAAAATCTTATGTTCTGTAACTTCTGTATAGTATGAATATGTTTAGTATCTGGATTTACTACATTCACCATGTTGTCGTTGTCACGTGACCTACCAGCATCAGTTGAGTCATGTCACTACCATTCATAAATCCTTTCCCATGGCCTCATGGGACAGTAAAGTGTCCATCGAATGTATACTTCAGAATGACGCCAGAAGGAGTATATCATCTGGGTACTTTTTACATATGCTTTTATGGCTACTGTGAATTCGGACATACTTCTTTTGTCACATAATGTTTTTCTCCTGCTCTATAGTAGGGAAGTATACGATTTTGGATGCAGCCCACATCTCCAAAATTTGTAAAAAAACCTGTTAATTTTATTGAAGTTAAGTCTGAATGGCGGTTCACACCAAGACGGATGTTTGATGCAAAAATTCGGTGCAATAAATATTTTAACTTAAATGGACACCTTTTAATGTGACTCTTTAGACCGACATGAATATTTGTATGCCGTCAACGGGACTTTTTTTTTGCGGAGAGGTGTTATAATCTCTTGTCTAGCATACTGCTAATAAAGCTAGTGTTACCAAGAAAAAACAAACAAATTTAAATGAAAAAGTGATTAAACAGTTGCGTTTCAAAGAGTCTGAGATGTTATTGTCTGATGGTTTTCTTTTAGACACAACAGAATTATTGTTTACCAAACAGAAAGGTTAACAGTTTAGTCCTGACCTTTAATCTTACTTCTAATCTTTTGATTTCCCCTCTAATTATGTACAAACGAATCAACTACAGTCGAACACCTCATCTAAACAAGGAATGACCAAAGAAACCATTTGAAAACCAAACCCCACATACACAGACTTCCATTCAGCGGTAGCATACAGTAGCTGGATTATTGTAGACCTATTTTTACTTTTTCCAGCTATCCCATGTCTTTGCACTAATGAAAGAGGCTGTCTGTTCCATCCTGCTTTAAAGACATTCCTCAGACATTACCTTATTAAACCAACATGTGCGTTGAGTGGGTGTGGCCCGGGCACAGAGAAAAGGGCTAGCGTGTTGGCACTAATGGAAGTGTGAGGAGGCCACGCCCCAAACGGATGACATCATCCACAGGATTCCCACAAGCCCAGGCTGTTTTCGCAGCACATGTCATACGTGCCCCACAGCCGCTTGGCTTTGAAGTGTAACTGCCATGAAGAAAGACAGGTCAACATGGGATACTTAGAATAAATAGGTTGTATTTTTATGGAGAAAATGGGTTTTTCCTGTTAGTTGAGATTTGTTAGTGGCAGAAAATGTGATCTGTTGGTGACTACTGTAACCTGATGTTTTGTGCCACAATAGCTCAGTTCAACATTTACGCTGACATTTATTTAGTCTGGGCAAAAATATCTGTCTGAAGATGATGTTACTATAGAGGAAAATTTGATCATACTAGTGGCACAGAAATCACATGTTGTCTTTAAAGTTTTAGGAAAGCTTGTATTTTGTTTTAAAGCAGCTATAGATTGTTAAAATAGATGCATGAATGAAAAGATCAGTCACATTCAGTATGTAAATAAATGCACAAAGGAAAACCAATCAAAACTTACTATGCAAATTTAACAAAGATGTCAATGCCATGGACGTTTTTTGAAGTAAACAGAATAAATGCATTGTGAACTTTTTAACTGGACAGTTTAAATTTGAAAATACAGGAAATACTGAAAAGAGGATTCTATACATTTCATAATGGTTTTACTAAAATAATGCATAATTATAAAGCAGCCTACTAAATATGAAACAGAACTTTACATTTATTCATTTAGCAGACAGTTTTATCCAAATTGACTTAAAAATGAGGACTACAACAAGCAATTCTTCCTACTTTGTTTATAAGATTCTTCGGAGTTTACATTATGGTTTACTAGGGGAAATATACGGTTTAAAATAGCTTTACTTGTTTTAAACAAATGTTTACACTTGAGGTTATGGTTTGTAAAACTGGACTTGCTTGACGTGACTCCCAGTGTTCCTTATTATCATTACTAGTGTAAGGTAACCATTGACCATTCTGAGTGAGCTGTGTGAAGAGAAGGATGGGTGCGGGGAAGGAAGGGGATGAGGAACCAATGCATATGCGAGAGAGGTTTTCCCGCATTTTCTCTCAGTGAGATGCGGAAACAGATGTCTGTATGTTAATGCACTGTGTGTGTATTGTCTGTCTCAGAAGATCAAAGTGTCTGAGGTTCTGTAATTCTTACACTAGTTTAAATTTGCTTGTTAAATTTACTAAAATCCAAACCCAAGTTTAAGATGGAAATTGGAAATTATTGGAAGTTAAGTGTAAAAAACAGACACCGCTATCTAAAATAACCCCACTTGTAAACACACTGGATTTAACATAGGGAGTTTAGTGCATTTGCACAGATTCTTGTGGTTTCTCTATTGCTTAGTGTTGAGTGAAACCAGGGCAGTTTTCAGCTTGAAGTCAATATCACTGCTTCAGTCAATATACAGTGCACTGGATTTATTAGTTACAGATTGAAGTGGTCCGTTTGAATATTTGTTAAATATTAGCTTATCCTTAGATTACACATTAAATAATAAGTCTTTGTTTGCTACATGATGGACAAGATTAAGCTTATTGATACAAACAAAAAAAGTGCTCAGTAAAGGCTTAATAAACATATTTTCCCATGAATATGTTACATTATTATTACTTTATTAGCTTAAATTGATTGCGATTTCCCCATTTGTAAGTCACTGGATGAATGCAGCATCTAAATGAATAAATACATTTAATAGACTTTAGTGTAGTTTGCTTAATCCAAGAAAAGCACATTAATAGATGCTTTCTTTCCTTGTTAACACCTAAAAACATTGTTTAAAGCTCTGAATGTTTGTAGTTGATCTATAACAAACAACATGGTTTTCTCAGAACATAGAAAGCATCTACAGTCCCATCAACATGTTGTTGACATACTTTGCCTTCTTCAACTTAAAGGGGTCATATGATGCAATTTCAAGTTTTCCTTTCTCTTTGGATTGTTACAAGCTGTTCGTGAATAGATAAGTTCCCTAAAGTTGCAAAGGCTAAAGCAGGGATCCTCAAATGCGCCTGAGCTGGGCAAACCTAAAAAATACATTTTTGCTTACTGATTTAAGCACAGCTGTCTTTTTTTTTTTTATTGTCGAACTGCCATATGTTATCGAAATGGCACATCGTTTTTGACATTTCAGTCTTTTCCCTTTCCAGTAGATTGGAGGTGTACTTGCGTGACTTGAAAATAGCTGCCCTGGGGCATTGACACAATGACTGCAGAGTGAACCGACACGCTACAACAGGGACTTATGATAATACCAAGTTACTACTGTAGTAACAATAACTCTAGTAACTGTTGTATTTGGGGGGAATCTATGGCTATGACAGCAACACTTTATAAGGCAGTCTGTGTTTGTGGCAACAAACCAAAAATAAGGGTCAAAAGAGTTGAACCATTAATTGTTAAAAGGTTATTGGTCACACTTTATTTATTAAAGGGGTCATATGATACGATTTCAATTTTTCCTTTCTCTTTGGAGTGTTACAAGCTCTTGGTGCATAAAGAAGATTTGTAAAGTTGCAAAGACTAAAGTCTCAAACCCAAAGAGATATTCTTTATAAAAGTTAAGACTCGTCCACGCCCTCCTAAAATGGCTCGTTCTAACATGCCCCCACATGTCTAAGTCACTGTGTGGGAAGATTTGCATAACACCGCCCAAATGTTCACGCAAAGAAAGAAGGCGTAACTTTGATTCTCGCTGTAGTAATTCCCCGCACCTGCTGCAGCTCATCAAGCTCCCCTTTATCTGTGTTCACTCCACACACGCTCCTCGTCCGGTCTACCGTTCACTACCTTGAACCAAGCCTGACTCTCTTGATACTTACCTATGTGTTTCCTTACCTAAGACGTTCCAGTTTCTCCACCGCTCCAACTCTCCACTGCTCCACGTGATTCCTGCAAGCTAAGCCCTCTGAACATTGTCACTTTGTGCTACACTCACCTCTCGTCACCACCTGGTTCACTTCTTAGTCTCTGTCAATAAAAACCCTTGTTTGACCACTTACCTCTGTGTCTCCTAGCCTGTGTCTTGACAGTAGTATTGTTGCCGCCGCCGCCATGTCGTGGAGACTCTGTGTGTTTCGAAAGTGTAGCGAAACTACTTTGTTTGGTCTTCCAAAAGAGGACACGACTAGAAATCAGTGGTTAAGTTGTATTTACAACACTATTCCAGAACAGTTCAACCCAAATATTCAGATGTGTGCAGCGCATTTTACGGAGGACTGTTTATTTACCTGGGAGAGTAGCCTACAATGCCGGCTGTAGGTATGTTTTCATATTTAAAGAATTTGCCACTGATGATTCAAATGCGAGTTTTGAGCAGTGTAGAGTAGCGCTTGTAGTTTGTCGTCTCTCCGATCACAAATGCAGACATGGTTTTATGTTTACGCGGCGCGATACGCAACGCATAAAAAGACAGTATAAGTCATTATAATCAGTAATTATGTCCCCACTGGATGCAACAAATGCCTCGTTTATAATGGGTTTTATTGGTTTTGTCTCGTCGCGCCGGGACACGGCATCACAGTATGGTGAGGGCCGTAATATTTCTGTCACACGCTTGAGGCATTCGGCCAATCACAACGCACTGGATAGCTGGCCAATCAGAGCACACCTCGCTTTTCAGAACGATGAGCTTTGTAAAAATCAACGAGTTTCAGAAAGGCGGGGCATAGAGGAGAAAAACAATAATGTACAGTATGTGGAAAATAATGTGTTTTTTGAACCTTAAACCTCATAAACACATTTCATTACACCAAATACACAAAATAATGTTCTTTTTAGCAACGTCATATGACCCCTTTAAAAAAAAAAGCATAGGAAAATGGGGCTTGTCTTGGCTATGACTTTATCCCACGTCAAACGGGATGTTTTTCTTTTTTACAGCAAGTGAGTAAATGGTTTGTAAACTCTGGCTGGAGATGCAGGGGGAAAAAACTGTGGTGGTGTATATTAAAGAGCAGTTACGAGGGCCACAGGTGCTCTCTCTGGAAAATATTTACCCAAAAGGCACAAATGTTAGCTGAAGACTGTTTATGCTACTAGGAACAAACTACTAGTTGATGTCGTTTGAATTTGACTATTTTCAAAGTGTTGTGTGCTCTGTTTGTCTGTGGGGGTGTATCCGTTTGACATAAAATGAAGGGAAAATCGTTTTTACGCATGCAAAATTTTTGATGTAATGGGTTTGCTGAGAATATCTGGTAAAGCCAACATTGTGGATTTGTGTGTAAGTGTGTGTGAAATGAGCGTCTCAGCTGTAAAACCATCTGTTGAAGTAATTTAGAAGTGAACTAAAATATGTCTTCACAGGACTCGCTGGCAGCATGGCCAGTGAGACTCAGGTCTTTGTTTAGTAGTGTTGTTACGTTCGTGAACGAATCGTTCTTTTTGAACGAATCTTTTTGGTGAACGAATCGTTCTCGTTCACGTAATCCATTGCCTCATATTTCTCGTTCACTGAAATTTAAGACATAACACATAAGACACTCTTTTTCGCCACCTGCTGGCGTATTTATGTAATATGAAGAAATGGTCACTGAACGAATCAGTGAACGAATCTGAACGAATCATTTTGGTGAACGAACTGAAAATGAACGAATCTCTTGAAAGAATCAAAATTTCCATCACTATTGTTTAGACATTATATTCAGCCATGCTAATTAAGCCAAAGTCTACAACAAAAGGCCACAAATCATTACTGAGGTTAGCTTAGGTATTATGTTATAGGTTATATGTTAGGTTAGGTTCTATGTTATGTTATAGGTTATATGTTAGGTTAGGTTCTATGTTATGTTATGGGTTATATGTTAGGTTAGGTTATGTTACTGTAGGTTGGATGTTAGCTTATGTTAGGTTAGCTTATGTTATGTTAGGTTGCATGTTATGTTAGGTTATATGTTAAGTTATGTTATGTTACTGTAGGTTGGATGTTGGTCTAGGTCAGCTTTGTTATAGGTTATATGTTAGTTACTGTTACTGGTTGGATGTTAGGTTATGTTATACTGTGTCAGGTTATACCAACAGAACGTGGCATAACATGACAACATGGCATTTCATAAAATAACATAACATATACCAGCGGAATAACCTTGTAATATGTACCTAATTTGCAGTTAAATGTGTAAAATGTGCACAATAACACTCATCAGAAAAGTCTTTAAATGTGTGCACGGCACACATGTCCACAAGGCCTGAAGGAACTTGACTACTAACAGTTCTGGTTTAAAGGAGGTTATTACACTGCAAAGAAAACCAGCTGCTTCAAAATATTCATTTACCTAATATATGATGGTTGTAAACATTTTCAGCAGAGGCAAACATTATGAAGATTTCTGAGGCAACGATTTTATACAGGAACATAAAACACATAAATGCCGCTAAATTTGGTGGTTTTGAAGTCTCATAACTGTTGTGTTTTTGGTAAATAAAATTGAGAAAACGGTTGCTTGAGATGTGTGAATGTGAGCAGACAATGCACCCAGCCGGACTAAATCCCAGCTGCGTTTGAGCTTTTGTGTCTAGCTGGGCCGTTTTCCAGTCACCTCTTGTGAACTCTTTTGTCACTGTTCTGTGATGAGTACAGGATTTGTCAGGGCATGAGGATTTTTTGATACGCTACTGTAGCGCATGTGATAAACACGCCAGGTGACTGAACATAAAAGTTGGATTTGAGGGGCTTTGTCGTGCTTTGGCTTCAGCTCCTGGAATCTGACCTGCTTTAGAAGAAAATCGGACAGGTCAGCATTTGGACGGGATACAAAAATACCCCCTACTGTATATCCAATCAGGGTATTTGCGATCCATTCGCAGCTGGGACGCAAGGCTGTGTGGGTGTGTGTGGACGAGGGGGTGGTAGAAAGAAGACACAGGAATGCAGTCGACGCCAGTTTGCTCTTTGGCCTTTCAGAGGTAACCAAGCATATCCTCTTAAGCCTCCAGCCTCCCTGCTTCATTCCCTAACATAAAAGACCAAACCTTGGCCGAGTCGCAAAAGACAAGGAAAAAAAAAAAGAGGCGGATGATTCAGGATCATCTTTTGCACTGTGCAGTGGTCCATCTATGGTTGTATCTGGAGACAGAAGCTGCAAATAACGGTTTCAAAGGGCTTTTTTTTTTTTTTTTGTAGCGATGCAATAGAAAAAGAACCTTTCAGGGAACAATTTTTGCTTAGTGTGAAGAATATTTCATTCTAAAAAAAAAAAATTTAATTATAAAGAACCTTTTCTACAGTGTACAGGTTCCATGGATGTTCTTCATGGTTCTATGGAGGTTCTTCATGTCTTTGAAAGCTTGTAAAACTTTCTTCTTATGAACACAAAAGATATTTGTGACACTGGACCACAAAACCAGTCATAAGTAGCACATGTATATATGTAGCAATAGCCAACAATACATTATATGGGTAAAAATTTATATTTTTCTTTTATGCCAAAAATCATTAGGATATTAAGTAGAGATCATGTTCCATGAAGATATTTTGTAAATTTCCTACCGTAAATATATCAAAACTTAATTTTTGATTAGTAATATGCATTGCTAAGGACTTCATTTGGACAATTTTAAAGGCGATTTTCTCAATATTTAGATTTTTTTGCACCCTCAGATTCCAGATTTTTAAATAGTTGTATCTTGGCCAAATATTGTCCTATCATAGCAAACCAGATCCAAAAATCCAAGATCTGCAGAACAGATTGAGGTCTGCAATTCATAAAGGCCGAAAAATAACAGCTGACGGCTTCCGTGAACTTGTTTTGACATTTTTTCCCCTCCAGTGATAAAGCAGAATTCATTGGAATTATGATTTAAACAGTCTCTGGTTTATTTATTCAAATTTGTAATCCCTTTCAGAGGCCAAAAGGAGCTTCCCTGCTGAAGAGACCAGTTCAGACCAGAATGAATTTCTATGCTTGTCCAAATTGGCTATACTGTGTTCTTCAACACATTTTTTTTTTCAGCAATTCTGATAATGATTTGTTTAAAGATAGTATTACACACATGGGCTGGTAATTTTCTTTCATATAATTACATTTATGTTACTTGATCTCGCGATTACAACTTTATTTGACATTCTTCCAATGTAATTTCTCAATATTTGGGCTGTAAAACTCAAAAATGTGTTAAGAGAGGGCCTCCAAAGTTAATTTTTCAATGTTTTTGTTCTGTTTCTCTTCAAAAAAGCTCGGGCAACTGGACAAAGCTGCATCTGCTGCTCATACGTATTTCCAGGCCAACCCTGAGCATGTGGAGATGGGAGAGGACCTGGAGCAGTACAAAGCCCAGAAAGGTGTAAAAGAGGAAGACTTTATTGACCGGGAATCCCGCCCACACCAGGTGAGTGACTGCCGACCCCAATTACGGCACTTTGCAATGCTGCTTGAACCTTCACGAACACCCTACAAAGCCAGAACAAGAAGTTCAGCATCATGAAGTGCGTCTTTCTATTTACAGAAAGCCTTCTTTGCTGGGGTGAAGCTCTACGACAAAGGCAACTACGAAGAGTCCGTGACTCTCTTTGAAGAGGCTCTGACTGAGTATTACCGTGCCGATGTGGAGTGTCGGGCCCTCTGTGAAGGACCACAGCACTTCGAGGAGCAGAAACATGTCTTGTACAAATACAACCTCTACGAGCTAATCTCAGGTACAGATGCTTTTGTACTCAGAGCTTTTCTGCTTCCTCCTAATGTGGTAAAGCTATCATCCGTGGTCTTGAGAAGTGTCTGGGAATTTTCCGTTCTCAAGTGGTTCTTTGGGACTTTCTATTGTGGATATCATGTTTCTGAGCTATTTGTGTTTCCAGAAATGGAGATCTTCCCGTTCTATGACCTCTATGCAAGTCATTTCTGAGTAAGCAAGAGATACAAATGTTTGACCTAAGTTTGAAATACAATCTGTTATTGTTGTGTCTTGACAGGCAGTTCATGATAGTACAACAATGAACAGCTTCAAAGAGTGTGACACATGGCTGCCCTATACAGTGTTTTGAACATAAAACTTACAATTTAAAAAGCTTTTTTGGATCAAAGCTGAATTCACTTTTATGATTTATTATTTATCAATACAGAAGCTGCTCGTTTTAACTTCAGCCTGTGAAGTTGCAGGGGGAAAACTAGCTTATGTCTGTTAAGCATTCATAACATGAGCCATGTTTTGTCTGGATTGCATTCCTGCTCAAAACCAGACTACCACACACAGTCCAACTGACCTCAGTTTGAAAAAAGATAACCATTTAATGCTAATATAAAGTGACTGTATATTTAATGTGTTTAGCTTTAATTTAATGTTTAGTTTTTCAGTGTTTATTATACACACCTGTGATCATACATCAAATGAATTCTATTTTAATTAGTGACAAGTATGTTGCTTGGTGATCACAAACAGTCAACATTAAGGGATCATTTGTACTCAGCTGGTCATTTTCTCAAAATAAACCCAAACAGAGTGATCATTTTGTATCATCCTCACAGATTCTAGTGACTTATTATTCAAAAGCACTATCTTTCAAAAGTTTGGGAACAGTAAGATATATTTTTAAAGAAATTGAATTTTTTTTTTCAGTAAGGATGCAATAAATTGATCAAAAGTGACAGTAAAGACATGTATAATGTAAATTTTCCGATAAATGCTGTTTTTATTTGAGCTTTTTTTTAAAGAATCCTGGAAAGAAATGTATCACGGTTCCCACAAAAATATTAATCAGCACAACTATTTTCAAAACTGATAATAATAAGTGTGCTCAGAAAATCAGCATATTAGAATGATTTCTGAAGGATCATGTGACACTGAAGACTGGAGTAATGATGCTGAAATTTCAGCTTTGATTACAGAAATAAATTACTTTTTAAAATATATTTAAATACAGTAGTCAACATTTGAAGTGGATCAAAACCTTTCATCAAAGTTGTCCTAAAACCAAAACAGTACCCGTTCTTGTCTTAGGACAACTTTGATGAACTTTTTTGATCCACTTTAAATGTTGACTACTGTAGAAAACAGCTATTTCAAACTAATAATATTTCACAATATTACTATTTTTACTGTATTTTTGATCAAATAAATACAGCACTGGTGTGCAAAGAGACTTCTTTCAAAACATTTAAAAAAAAAAAACCTAAAGACATTTCCAAAAGACACTAAGACATTTACCACATATATTCATTCATCATGTTCATAGTTGTTGATACAGATCTCACAATGCTGGTTAGTAGTTTTTAGCTGCTTTCAGTTTAAGCTGTCACATTTTAGTAAAATTGCTGTAATAGTTGCATAATAGGCACTAAATTAAGCTAATATAACTAACTGACATCTTTTAACCATGTGGAAGTCCATAAAAGTCAAACAGGGAGTCGTAATTCACTAACACTTATGTCATAACATCCCCCTAACATTTGGCTTCCAAAACAATGCATGTCATTGAGCTGCCAAAATGGTTCTTAATTATTGCTGATTGCATTTTACTGATTAAGGAAGGATGTGAAAGACTGTTGCATGATTGACATCTGTTTATGGCCTAAATGTGAAGAATTGGCCGGTCGTGAGGGGACTTGTTCTTCACGGGAGTCGTCAGTGTTTCTGAAGATAGCTTCAGGGTTTTTTTTTGCATGATGGCATGTCTCAGAGTTCAGCAAGGAATCCCTGGAAAGTATTCAGAATGATGTCACTGACATTTTCTGTCCGTTGGGTGTGTTTGTGCACATTAAAGGATCTGAGAGCATACGTGTATGTATGTTTTTGTTAGAATATAGACATTGTTTAGGGATTGTGGGATTGGACACTTTTCGGTATGCAATGACATCAATCTCTGCTACAATTATGGACTCATTTTCTGCTGTATTAACAAAAGGTCTTTTAAAGCAGATGGGTTGGTCATCATCATGATTTTCATGGTTTCTAGGTTATTGTTATATTTACAAAAGAAGTCAAGAGCTAGTTATATGCCTTTGTGAATACATAAATAGACTAACAGAGAACAAATTCGACAAATAGCATCTCCATCCCATAATATGCCTGTTAAACCCTCTTTTGATAGCAGCTCTTACTCATCTTTTTAAGTTGTGAATCTGTTTGCACTTTCATGTGGGATCAATCTGCCTACTACCCATCCACCACATTATGAAACCCTTTAACCTCTTAAGACCCGAGAAAAGATTTTTAGGAAAAAAATAGTTTTTTTCATGTCTTTACATTGTTTAGAGCATACAAAAAAAAGAAAGAAAGATATTTCATTCATAAGTTATGCTATGTCCTCAGTAGAGGACATTGGGACTCAATAAAAAAAAAAAAAACATGAATGAACATGCATAGGCAAAAACAATAGATTTTTTAAATCACCAATACATTTTTAGTTTTCATGATTTTTTTTGACCAAACTTTGTATAAAGATAATTCTCAACTATGTTATAACAGAATGAATTGATATACATTTTTTCTTTATGCAAAATGTGTGTAAAATGGCCATAAATGGGTTTTCTCATTATATACAATGTATCTATAAACTAAATCTAATTTGCATATTAATGTGTT
>NW_015631074.1:318370-322058 GCF_001515625.1 Sinocyclocheilus rhinocerous | reverse complement strand
TATTGAAACATAATTTCTTTCCCTATTCATTTGTTATGTCTCCCAAAATGCTAATAAACATGCTTTTAGTCCCAGTGTCCTCATATGAGGACATGTATGAAATCAACATCCTGTTTCGTAACAGAAAGTCATATTTTGATTTGACAGTTTAAAAATGTGACAGATTTAAATGATAATTACAAAATATTATCATATTTCCATAAGAGTGTCACTAAATTAATATCAGACATATTTGAAGACCAAGGAGAGGGAGTGGTCATAGTGAAACATTTAGTATCTCTGAAAAGCCCTGAATGTGCTCTGTACAGAACATCCAGACTTAAAACTGTGGCAGGTATAGTCTCAGAAATATACACCAAAATAGAATGTCCTCATATGAGGTCTCAGGAGGTTATAGTGAGTTTAAAGTCTTCTCAGCTCTCTAATTTAATCTTCAACCTTGTCCACATGAAATACACCAGCACGTCTGGTTGCACATCTTTGATTTGATCCCAGTTAGATGATCTCACTCCATGTGCTTTGGGAAAAGACATGGATCACATTTTCAACTACATCAACCAGTATTACAGTGTGTTATTAAGCCATTAGATCCTGCCGCGATGCCCTGTTTCTGTTTTTCCACAAGTACACTCTTAAAAATAAAGGTTCCAAAAGGTTCGCAGCAATGCCATTGAAGAACTATTTTGAGTTCTCCAAATAACTTTTCAGTGAATAGTTCTTAGAAACATTATTATCTTACTGTGAAGAACATTTTAATAATCTAAAGAACCTTTTCCCACTTAGAACCTTTTGTAGAAAGGAATTGGTTCCAAGAATGTTAAAGGTTCTTCACGGAACCATAGATGCCAATAAAGAACTTTCGATTTTAAGAATGTAACATAAGGTGACCAAATGTGCCACTTTCGGGGGACACGTTCTGCACAGGATTTCTAAATTGCCTAAAATAACCAGGTGTTGGTTGTTTGCGCTTCTCCGATCGAACGTTGTATGACATCAAAGTACCATCTCGCGGTACTTTGATGTCACAGAATTTCTTAATTCTTCATAACATTTCTTTAGAATATTAAATGGTCTTCACTATAAGAGAAAATAGTTTTCTTAAGGACTATTAACTGAAAGGTTCTCTGAGGAACCAAAAATGGTTCTTCTATAGGCAGCGCCGATCCTAGACTTCTGGGGATCCTACGTAAAACTATGTCTGCGTTTTTTTAGTCTCGAGCAAGACTGTACGACATTCACATTACATGATTTGACTGATTTTGACGTAGAAAGGGCGACAGCGCACCGTTATGTTTTCATAACCGCTGGCCAAATTCAAAAACGAAACTAAAATTAAATCATCTTTGAGAGCAAGGGGGCCCCCTGGTGTTTCGGGGGCCCTACGCAGCTTGCGTATTTTGCGTATAGGGAGGATCGGCTCTGTCTATAGGAACTATAGCCTGCAGGCATTTTCGCACCGGCAGTAGGAACTCTTAAGCGGCAGACAGCGACATCTTTATTCGCAGCATTTACAAACGTCAACAACTGGTTTGAGACCCTACTCTGAAGTAGGAGCTAATTTAGTTCTCCCAAACAGAGTTTCTAGAACTAAAACTGTTCCTAGTTCCTGCGGTGCAAACATGCCAAAAAGTGGGTACTTCAACCAATACCTCTAAGAACTATGAAAAGGTTCCTCCAGTCCGAAAGCCCCTAATAAAGAACCTTCATTTTTAAGAATGTAACATCCATGGAATCTTTCCATTACACAAAAGATTTTATAGTGGAAGAAGTTTCTTCAGAGTATTAAATGGTCTTCACAAAAAGAAAAAGATAGTTCTCTCAAGAACTATTCACTGAAAGGTTCTCTGAGGAACCAAAATGGTTCTTCTTTAGCATCACTGCAAAACGCCTATTTTTAAACCTTTGTTTTTATGGATGTAATGGCATATAGTTCAAATTCAAACATCTGTTTGTGTTGTAACTTTTTCTGATAACTGGTTCAAGATGGAGAATACGAACTGGCTAGTGGCCCCAAGCTAATTTGTACTTGAGACCCCTCATCTAAATCATGTTGAACTTTGTCTTCCAGATCATTACACACAGGTTCTTCACTGTCAGCACGAGTGTGTCCGAGACTTGGCTACGCGCCCTGGTCGCCTGTCGCCTGTGGAAAACTACCTGCCACTGCATTACGACTACCTGCAATTTGCCTATTTCCAAGGTAAACCTCTATACATGTCAAAACTAGCTTGAATGAACGTTCTCTCCTTCACAGTCTTGGGGTAAAAGTCTTGATTTTGTATCTGACCCCAATTCTCTTCTTGGATCTTGGACTCAGGATAGAAGATATTGGCTACAACACAACTGACTTACATCATTCAAAATGTAGAATTAGTCAGTATTGGAAAGAAAATGTCAACGGTAATTATAATCAGATTAAAACCACCTTGACAATTATTTTTAAATGACAAAACCTCATTAATCATGAAATTACTTGCTCTAAAGGAGAGAGAGAGTCTGATCAATATTTCAGACTTGATTGATTTCTTCTTGGAAATGTCAAAGCAGAACTTTTCCTTCCACCTCAAGAAAATTTCAATGAAAAATATTAGTATTACTGCTTATTGTTCATAAAATGGCAAGTCATTCAGGTGTGTGTGCGAGTGCCGTCTCTGCAGCAAGTCTCAGAGCCGTGTGTTTCCACTCGCTCACCCCTGTGGTGTTTGCTCCATTGTGGTCACTGGCCTGGAATGCGAATGTTTCCAAGCATGTGTGTCTCCAAAAGGGAATAAACGTGACTGTGGGAAAAGATGACTCCAAAAAATCAGACAGGATGAATAATCTCCCAAGATGAGCCAAGCAACAGAACCCTGGTGGCTTCATCAACACTGAATAGCTGTTTCTTTTCTCTGTGTGTTCAGCTGGGAGGAATGAAGAGGCGTTGGAGTGCGCGTTGACCTACCTGTTGTTCCACGAAGGCGAAGAGTTCATGACTGAGAATATGGAGTATTACAGGGAGGTGCTGGGACATGATGGCCAGCCTCGTAAGGTGAGACATGGCAGTGCAAGATGAGGAAACTTAAAACAGGAAATGAAGTCATAGAGAGGAGCCCTGCAGACCCTCATGACTGTGTAAAGGTTAATAGGTGTCTTAAAATATCAGATAACTTGACCTTTTAATGGCAAGCCAAGGTTAGTTCAGGTTGTAAAATGTCATGTGGTGCCTAAAAGCATATTCATGAATGAGTAATTCATGTTCGTGTTCAGTTACTTGAAATAAAACAGAATTATTTTTAACTGAAATAAAAAGTAAAAAAAATATATGTAAAATTTTTTTTGAAAATAATGATTAAGATGTGTATGTTCAGCAAATCAGTGTCAGTTAGTATCAGTGAGATACTATTATATATATATTTTTAGTTTTTATTAATATTTTGAATTAGATTTATTATACATTTTCTGTTTTCATTTTAATTTTAAGTAAATTTTTAGCAATTTTGTTGTGTATTTTGCATGGAAGCTTGTTTCTGCCACTGAATAATAAAGAAAATTAAAAAAGTAATTGCAACTTTTTTCTCACAATTTCTCATATTTTTTCCCTCAGAGTTGTGTGATATAAACTTGCATTTGTGAGTAAGTAAAGTATGAATTGTGAGTTAAAAATTATATATATATGTATATATATATATATATATATATATATATAATC
>NW_015631074.1:296695-318316 GCF_001515625.1 Sinocyclocheilus rhinocerous | reverse complement strand
ATATATATATAATCCTGTGGTAGAAACTGGCTTACATTTTTTCATCATTTTTATTAGTTTTGTTGTTTAATATGTCTATATAGTTTTAAATTTTTATTTCAGTTTTAGCTATGCCCTGGAAACTAGCTGAAGTTTTTTTATTTCAATTAAAGTGTGTTTTATTTCAAGTAACAAACTTTTATATGTATTTAGTTTTAGTTAACTATAATAACCCTGACACTCACATGTATTCAAAATATAAAAAATATTTTTACTTCGTTGCACCACATGACATTTTTTAAATTAAGACAATAATCTCAATAATCTGCTTTACTCAGATGTACATCACAAAAAAAACTTTTGTAACTTCCGTTACATCACAACATAATTCTTGAAAATGGTTTAATGTTTTTCAAAACTGTATTAATAATAAGAGTTAATTTCTAAAACCATGGTACATTTTTATAAATAATCTTTTCTTTATCTCGGACATTCTTATTTCATTGAACCAGATGCAATTTGACAGTCATGATAGAGAAAATTTGCTTGATACTTACAAGCCATTGACAAACTGTTTATAGAGACATTTATTGTTCTCAAGGTTTCAATGAATTGTTCTCAATCTCAAGGTCTGCTGAGATAGACCCAATTTACAAATTTTCCCTTTACTTGATGCTTGTCTTTAAAGTAACTCACCATACACTAGCAACAGTCCCCATTGAGCAAGTTCAAGTTCATAATGTTGATAGTTCCTGGGTCACCACTTGCAACGTTTTGACAGATCCAGATCTTTCCAGTCCAGATCCAATATGAAATCCCTACAGTAGACTTGTTCCCCAAGTGCAGAATTTGGCAGGATTCCAGTGCATAAACACACTGGAATAATCATGTGTTTAGTGGGTTTGGATTTCGAGATGTACAGTAGTGACTGCACGCACTCTTGAACCATCCCAAAGAGTCTTTCGCTGGAAAGCCTGGAAGCTTTTAGCACTGTAAAAGCCACATGATTTTGGTAAGTCAAGAGCCAGAGGGCTTGAATACGTCTTTCACTGCAAGATCCTTCAGTTCTTAGCTCATAACAACCAAGTACATTCTTTTCCACACCATTGCAGAGTGTTTCCATCTATCTGGCTTTCTGCCACATCTGATTGCCCGATTTCTAGTTCCTCTGGGACCTTGTTAACCCACCGTTGAGATACTGTGCTGACAGCATAGTCTTCTCGAACAGGGAGCTGAGTAAAAAAGTTTCACTGAAACACCGCAAAGCTCCCTGAAACAATTTGCGATCTGTTTGCATTCGAAGAACATGAAGTCGCACATGCTACCAATGTAACTCTTCCCCCAAAAGGGCACCAAGGCTGCCATTTCATGTGGTCTCAACCACTCTTAGAAGCAGCAGACTTTGCTCCATTTATAATAATTTGCTTTAAATGAGTGCCAGAGACCACTAATAAAAAGTCCTGGAATAAGCCAAGAGAAATCGCACAGGTTGTGGAACGGGCTTGATTTTAGACTGAGACTACGTCATCCATCCCTAAGGTCACTTTTTATTTTGTCGGGTCATAGACAAGATGTTTTAGGAGGCCATAATCTATAACCTATGGCATGTAGGAAATATAATCAGTCTCACTATGTTTCTTTTATGCCTCAGGAAGCTGAACAGTATCTAAGGCGGCACAAACAGGAGTTAGACCTGCTCCTCATCGGCAGCAGTAATCTTGGAGTGCCCTATATTGAAGGGGTAAGTTCAGAAAATCTCAAGTCTGTCATTTCTTTCTTTCTATGCCTTTTTAAGAAGGCCTTTGATCTACTTGATCATTACCTATTATTAGACAAGATGTATGCAGTTGTTTTTTCTCAATTCTTTATTGTTGTTTAATTCTTATTTACATAACAAAACAATGTGTGGTTATCCAAGGGAAACAATCTGATTTATTTATTCAAGAAAGAGGTGTACCACAGGGTTCAATATTGGGTCCTCTTCTTTTCCCCTCCTTTTCCATTTTTTTCAATGATCTTCCCTTAGTTCTTTCACACTCTTCTGTTCATCTTTATGCTGACAATACTGTCATTTGTATTTTAAATCCCCACTTAACTCAAATTCAAAATATACTCCAATCAGATTTTAATGCTTTGCAAGAGTGGCTGCTTTCTAATAATTTACAACTTAATAAAGATAAATTTCATACCATGGTTTTTGGTACAAAGCAAACGTTTAAACTAAAATCTAATAATCTAACAATAATGTGTAATGATGGCACATATTTGCATCAAATTAAATACCTGGGCTTATGACTGGATCCTGAACTTTCTTTTAAACCTCATATTGAATATATACTTAGTAATATTAATTTTGGAACCAGTGTATTGTATTAGTCTTAAAATTGTTTTACTTGTAACTTTTGAAAAAAAAAAAAAAAAAAACTTGCTTTGCAACTTGTATTACAGTTTTTGGACTATGCTGATGTAGTTTATCAGAATACAACAAAAACTAATCTTTTGCCTCTTACTACAGCCTATAATAAATTGTGTAGATTTGTCATTGGATGTTCATTTGATACACACCATTGTATTATATATAATTTACTTAAATGGTCTCCACTCAATATTAGAAGGCATAAACACTGGTTTGCAATAATACATTTTAATTATCCTAAGTATTTGAATCAGTATTTGATATTATATTCTTCTTCATATAAATTAAAACATTCAACACATTTTTTTCGTACTCCTTTAGTTAAGAAGGTTTTCGGGAAAAAAGCATTTAGGTATAAGGCTCCTGCAGATTGGAATAATCTACCTTTAAATGTACGATCTTTGACATTTTATATGTTTAAAAGTGGTTTGTTTTCTTGTTTTTAAACTTCTTGCAATTGCTTTAGATGATATACTGTATCTATGTTTATATTAATTTAGGGTTTGCTTTGTAAATGTACAAGGAAATGTTTCAGTCTTGTAACAGCTGTGACACGGAACAGGTGCTCCTGTAAGATTTGAGATTTCACAACCAGCCTACATCGCCCCCTTGTGGTTGGGATCATCAAACAAGGCCAAATATCATAAAGGCATATCTCTTCATAACTATAGAGTTTTTAATGTACGCTTCTAATTGTTGTTTCTCCTCAGCACTACTGGAGCAGTTCGGGCGGTAGAGAAGATGCTAACAGGTAGGCGTTTTCATTAATATAATAAAGCATAATAATAATGTTCAGAGCTTATGTGTTGAATGTGCCTCTTTAGGATTCCTTCTGGTACCGATGGCTGGATGGACTATGTGCCAAAATCAGCAAAGAGAAATGTCACAATGTCTGTGTTACATGAGCTGCGAGAAGGTGATATACTGTTTCTGACTTTTAAATAACCTTAAAATATTGTAATAGACAAGATACAAAACCATACACATAACTTGAACAAAACGCAAGAGGGACCAAAATAGGTGAAAAGTTACATTTGTAATCCACCCAAATATGAAAATCCTGTCATTATTTGTTTTATGAAGCTCTTTTCCATACCATGCCACATCATAGAGATGCTACAAAAAATGGCGGAACTGTTATACTGAATGCTGTAGAAACAATATACTGGTTCAGCACATTAGTTATATTTCCATTAATACTTCAATGTTTTACCATTTGTATTGGTTATTAAATGTAATTTTGTGGTTGTGTACGTGTGTATGTGTGTATAGGAGGTCCATTGCTGTATGAGAATGTACGACTTGTACAAAACTCTGACACCCTGAATGGAAGTCAGAGGGTGCTTTTTGATGATGTCATCAGTGAGGACGAGTGCTCTGAACTCAAACATCTGGCACACGTGAGTAACTTCTGTTATGTCATTCTCAGAGTATAAAACTAATCAGTTCATGTTATGTAGAATGTTATTTCATTTTCTGCTAGATGTGCTATAACTTTACAGTTAAGTACTTTGACTGATCGGGTTGTTATATCAATATTTCCTTAGACTGTCACTGCGGCTGGTGACGGCTACAAGGGGAAAATGTCTCCTCACACACCAAATGAGAAATTCGAAGGGGCGACAGTATTGAAAACGCTGAAGGTAAGACCTAAGTTTTTAACACTGAGTGACACAAAATACAAATAATGCGACACATAAATCCAATATTAAAATAAAGTGTTAGCATTTTGCTAAGCTAACAGAATGAAAAATGTGTAGCACATGCGAACATTGGGTAAAATGGTCCAGTTGTATTTAATATTTCTTATCGGACTTGTTATTTGGAATTTAAATGTACTTATAATTACAATTTCCATTTATTATTATTATTATTTTTGTTTAAGATTTATGTACTTTTTGATTGGACAAAGTCGTGAATAATTAAACAGTAATGAATATTATAACATTAATGATTAATTATTTGTTGATGCTGATAGCCTTGTGGGCAGTGCGCCGACGTAAAACGTCGTTGCACTCCGGGGGCGTCCCAAGTTTGAATCCCGGCTTGAGGACCTTTTCCTATCCCGCCCCCTCTCTCTCCCACTTTGCTTCCTGTCTCCTCTACATTGTCCTATCACAATAAAAGCAAAAACGGCAAAAATAAATCTTAAAAAAATAAAAATTAATTATTCATTATTTATCGTTGCAGTATGGCTACGAGGGACGAGTTCCTTTAAAAAGTGCCCGCCTCTTTTATGATGTCAGTGAGAAGGCCAGGCGGATAATTGAGTCATACTTCATGCTAAACTCTACTCTGCATTTCTCATACACACATTTAGTGTGTAGGACCGCCATATCTGGTACGTTGATACATAAATATGAAGTTAACTATTAAATATTAATGTTTAATTAATCAATATATTTATAATATTACATCATATATGTTTTTCTTTTCTTTTTTAATAATGTTTTATTTATATATTTTATCAGGTCAGCAGGACCACAGAAACGACCTCAGTCACCCAATACATGCTGATAACTGTCTTCTGGACCCAGAAGCGAATGAGTGCTGGAAAGAGCCGCCCGCTTACACCTACCGAGACTACAGGTAAGAAGTAAAGTGTTAAAACCACTTTAAAACCATCTTCAGTACTCAAAATAACTATAATTTAAACTAAATGTGAGTCTGGTTAGGTATCATTGTTAGTCACTAAAAAAGTTTTACACAAAGCAATTAATATTAATTATATTTCTTCTCTCCTTTTTTCGGTCATTCAGTGCCCTGCTGTATCTGAACGGGGATTTTGCGGAGAATTCCTGTCTCCTCTACATTGTCCTATCACAATAAAAGCAAAAACGGCAAAAATAAATCTTAAAAAAATAAAAATTAATTATTCATTATTTATCGTTGCAGTATGGCTACGAGGGACGAGTTCCTTTAAAAAGTGCCCGCCTCTTTTATGATGTCAGTGAGAAGGCCAGGCGGATAATTGAGTCATACTTCATGCTAAACTCTACTCTGCATTTCTCATACACACATTTAGTGTGTAGGACCGCCATATCTGGTACGTCACCTCAGCTCTCAGTTTCTACCTCAGATTAAACCACATTTGGATTACTTAAATCAGAATATACTACACATAATGCTGCATCATGAGGTATATGTATATACTTGCTCTAGTAGTCAACATTTGAAGTGGATCAAAACCTTTCATCAAAGTTGGAAATGGACGCCAAGACTGTCACCGTAAGGAAAAATTACTGTGCGTTTTGCTCATCTGTCATCTCAGGTAGAGTTTGGCATTTAAGCGCTCTGTTTTCCTGTCGCAGGCCTCAGTGAAGCCCAGATGCGGGCGGATGGTGGGGTTCTCGTCTGGCGGTGAGAATCCTCACGGTGTGCGAGCGGTCACTAGGGGGCAGCGGTGTGCTGTGGCGCTCTGGTTCACTTTAGACCCCCTCTACAGGGAGCTGGTGAGGAATCGTGTTTGTCTGTCATAGAGAGCACATTCAGTCTTTGTTTAGGTTTTAGTAACGCCAGTGACATATTAACATGGTGGCATGTTTGTATTTATGTCAGTAAAATTCTGTCTAGTTGGAAAATGTCATTTAAGAGGAAGCGGAATTTTCCATTGTACATTAAGCACAAGTCCTGAGCCACATATGGCCACCTGTACAGAAGTGTTATACCCACCAGTGAAGTGTTGTCAAACCGCCAAACCACTTTCTGTTCTCACAACACACTAAAATGATGCCCATCTTGTTTATATACACTAAGCGCACATGTTTCTAAGGCCTTTGACCTGGAGTATTTCTACACACATCTCAGTGAACCCTGACCACTTTAAATGAATGAATATGAAATGTGCTGTACCTGGTATGACTTGTACACTGTTATAGGGGTCATATCATATATATATATATATATATATTTTTTTTTTTAAATAAACAGGGCATTGTATTATTAAAACATCTATAAGAGCACAAAACCTCCTTCTTAGTCAAAAAAGACCATTTATACAAACTGAAAAGATGGCTTGTAAAATACAGTACTCGGACTTCTGATATCTAAAACCTAACAAAAAAAACAAAAACAAAAAATGCCTGAACATCAGTGGTTCCCAGTTGTGGTCAGGTTATAAGGAGGAAGTAAGATGTTATGCACTTCTAAAGAACCAAGCATTCACACAGATGTTTTTTTGTTTGTTTTTGTTTTTTTATGACACATACCCCCTCGAATTTTGAAGACATGGATTTGGTTTGCTCCCGAAATAAAGGTTTTTATAGTAATAATTTAAAATGTTTCATTTTAAAACTTTTAACCTTTTTTCAGATTGAATTATGACAAAAAGCCTACTATTAGTATATTTGTAATAAGATGATGAAATTGAAACACCTGGCAAGAGTCATTTCTCTTGCAGAACATTGGCCAGGTGCTGGTGGAGGAAAACACTTTCTGACTCACTCCTCTATAACACCCCACAGTGGCCCAATAAAATTAATATCTGATGACTGTGCAGGCCATGGGAGATGTTCAGAGTCACTCATGTTCATCAAACCACTGTCACCAGTCTTGCTGTGCGTATTGGTGCATTATCTTCATGATGCAGGCCACCACCTCCAGGGTGCAATGTTTGAACTGGGTGCACATTAGGGGAGTAACGGTACATGTATTCGTACCAAAAACGGTTCTTTCGGTTCAGCATGCATATGTACTGAACAAATGAATTTTTTTCAGGAAATTCAAACAATAAATGGCGTTTTGACGCTATTTGATGTAGCACGACAGATCGCTGTATAAACGCTTCAGTTCAAATGGCAGCGCGGTCTTTGCTACTAGTTTTAACGTGAAATAAACATGAATGAACGTCTCATGCCTCATATGTAATTGCTCAATTACTGTTTCAACCATGGAAAGATGTCAATAAAACAACTTGTAAACAGAATGTCACATAGCATTTCATTTACCTCAGGCATGTCATCAGTGTCCTCAGCTCATGAGTTCGCTAGAGAAATTAAGTCTAGGGAAGAGCATTTCGCAAAATATTAGACTATTTACACATTATATTTTACTTTACCTGTTAGTGATGTCTTAATTATTTAGGCCTAATGTACATTTAATAAATAAATCAGTTATGAAACAAGTTATGACAGCCACTGTTTAAATGATTATATTTCAACAACAAATTTTATAATTTAGAAGTTAATTTAAAAACTGCTTTATGTGCAATTTACACGTTTGCATATAATTTAAGTTGAGTGTTGATTATTATATTTAAAAATAAATAGTAAATAAATTTAAGTTTGGGCTCTGTTGTTAAAGGGATAGTTCACCCAAAAATGAAAATTCTGTCATTAATTACTCACCCTCATGTCGTTCCAAACCCGTAAGACCTTCGTTCATCTTCGGAACACAAATGAAGATATTTTGGATGAAATCCGAGAGCTCTCTGACCCTCCCATAGACAGCAATGATCCTAACACGATCAAGGTCCAGAAACGTAGCAAGGACATCGTTAAAATAATCCATGTGACATCAGGGGTTCAACCGCAATTTTACGAAGCTACGAGAATACTTTTTGTGCACAAAGAAAATAAAAACAACAACTTTATTCAACAATTCGTCTCCTCCACGTCACCCTAGCGCCATAGTGAACTAACCCTTTAATTGTAATCTTATATAGTAATGTAAAAGGACTCCCTAGTTTAGAGCAGAGGCTGAGGCAGATTTTTATTTTAAAAATTTTAATTATCATTGAATTTACTTAAAGAAAGAGCAATTTGTTCAGTAAACCACTGTTTAATGTATAAAAAAGGGGCAATTTTGTTTCGTTTTTTTCCCCTGCTGTACTAAAACCATACCGAACCGTGACGTCAAAACCGAGGTACGTACTGAACCGTCATGTTTGTGTACCGTTACACCCCTAGTACACCCCAGAATGGTATGGTAGTGTTGCCTGTCTAGCACCAGTAGTGGGCCTAGGTTGTGCAACAATATTGCAGCCAAAACCAACCATGCAACAGTCCAGGTGGTTAGCCTCTTTGGGGCTTCTCCACATCGTAACTCCCACAGATGTGAGAAAGACAGTGAAAGTGGGCTCATCAGAGAACAATAGGTTTCACATTATCCATAGCCCAAGATTTGCACTGGGACCACTGAAACTGACTTTTGCCATTGGCACAAGCGACCAAATGTTTGGCTACAGCAGCCCAACCTTGAATGTTGACTCTGTGGAGCACCTGACGAGTCGAGGTGCACATTTCATTCTGCAGTGTGTTGGGGAGCTGTGATTTTGTTTTTTTGGATACAATCTAGGTCACATCCCTTTCAGACTGCTTCCTCTTTCATCGACAGTTACTCCTTTAGGATGTGGTTTATCCTTTGTGGTAGTATGCCAACATTACCCTGGAAACTGTGGCTCTCGATACACCACAAAAACATGCTGTCCTGGTTACAGATGCGCCAGCAAGACACACACCAACTATTTGTCCTCTTTTGAATCTGATATGTCTCCCATTATGTTGTGTGGGTTGAATAAATGATGCACAGCTGTGCTATGCTAATGGAACCTTCACAATGGAACCTTCGCACTCTGGTTTCACTGATGGAATGTGAAAACAGTGAAGATCGACCACCAGGCCATACATATAGGCGCGAAATATCCAACCTCCAAGACTATATTGGCCAGTGTTTCAGTTTCATTTTTTTAATTTTTTATATAAAAATTTAGTTCTTTCAGTGCCCTGTAGTTGGCGATATCACTTCTTTTGTAGCAGAAATAAACTGCTGAAGAAAAAATTAGGTGCTAGGGCTGTCAAAAATTTTTTTTCGAATTTCGAATATTCGTCGAATTTACAATAAAAATCCACATCTGAATGCAAAAACGTTGGATTTGAATTTTAGGTGTGCGTCAGCCTTATCAGTGGCACACAAGATGCAATGACGATGTAAGTGTCGTTGCATTTTAATGTTTTTTTTTTTTAGCCTATCCAGTTGAACCAATTGGATGCGGCGCTGCTATGTTGTTCATTCAAAATACTGCGGAAAAAGAGAACATCAGTGCGGAAAAGATGTTGTTTACGTCAAAACTGAAACCAAGCCGTTCACACAGATCGCATATTTATCGCATTTTCTATAGGGACATCTATCACCGTTGCATTCGCGTCTCGCACAAGAGTAAGTTTAACTTTTAAAAAACATGTCTCAAGACTTAAAGGGTTAGTTCACCCAAAAATGAAAATTAGGCTGCGTTTTACTCACCCCCGAGGCATCCTAGGTGTATATGACTTTCTTCTTTCAGATGAATCCAGTCGGAGTTATATTAAACATTGTCTTTGATCTTTTCAAGCTGTTTAATGCCACTCAGCAGGAGTTGCATTGCTTCAGTCCAAAATAACTTAAATAAAAATCACCTATCCATAAAAAAAAGTGTGAGACACTTTTTTTTATGGATGGGCGATTTTTGTTTAAGTCCTTTTGGACTGAAGCAGTACTTCAGTGGACTTGCTTAAGCAAGTAAAGTAATGATATATGTTTATAAACATTATTTTAAACATTATGCACTTTTTTCAAAGATAGTCACGTTATTTTATTGCTTTTAAGAAACGTGCTTTAGTAATATTTTGCTCGATGCGCCCTCTTGTGGCCTCAGGAGAGAAGTCTCCTGAGAGAAGTCCGCCCCCCCCCCAAACTGAAATTATGCCTTTTAAATTTTAATATAATTTGAATATTGATAATATGCAAGTACAAAATTCGAATTTAGCTTTACAGCCATTTTGACAGCTGTACTAGGTGCCATGCAAATTGCTGGTGATGTGATAAAATATGATGAAATATAATGTTTTAAATCTAATTGCAGGAGAGGCTTCAAGCTGATGAGGTGATTCAGGCCCTTGATAGTCAGCACATGTGGGACCACGGCCAGCATATAAACCCAAAAGACGAGTTATAGTCCATCAACCAATGGGAGAGAAAGCACAGGGTCATTACTTATTTATTGAATGTTCAGAATGATTTTATTTTTTTACAGTGTCATATTTTGTTTCTGACTGTTTGTGAGAATTTTATTATTATTACTATTATTATTGTTATTATTATGTGTGCATATAAAATCTCAGTTCACAATTATTCGGTTTCATACCTTTAAAGTCAACATGAAATCAAAATCGACTCAAAATTATTCCATGGTATTTCTATTCTGGTATAAAACAGAGTTTTCATGATCCCTTTTCTGTTGAAATATCCTGTTTACATCAAATTACGGAAGTAAAATGGGTTCTCAATACCTTTTTATGTTGACTTTAAAAGAAACAGTGAACATAATTTAAATTTCTATCAAGGAAAGTATGGTTTGACTTTGGTTTTATTGAATGAAATGCCATTCATACCACCAAAGAGTGAATTGACGCTGTACAGCAGCATATATATATATATATACATAGCTTTTTAGATGTATTTTATATTCAAGTTGATTTAACTAGACATAATCCAAGTTACCTAACGAAACAGACTATGAAAAATGAGGATTTGCACAGTTATATACTTACTGTATATTCTTCTGTGATATTAACATACAGTAGCTGTCAGTTGTTTTAATGGTGGACTGTGGCTTCCTTCACATTGTGACACCACAGTGCTTTCAGATGAGTTAATTTATAATGTTTACAAATGAACTGACTCAAGCTATGCTGTAGTTTGATCGTAGACGGCTATAATAGCAAGCGTCAGCATTTGATATTAGGAACCTTTTTAATAAAAGATGCTATTTGTTCCTGTTTCAAGGAATTTGAACTTAAATGTGGCATATTAATTGTCCTTTCCTTTCAAATTCATTGACTCGTGTTACATATCTCTCTGTGGGTAGTTGAAATGTGCTTTGCACACATGCCTCAGCTCTTGTCGAATTTGAACAAGGACGACGGCCACTTTTTCTCACTGATATTTAATTACACGAGTATTTAAGTCTGCTTTTACTGTATGTAATGCACAATGATGTTTGCAATATGTATTTTAAATTAAAGACTTTATTATACTTATTTGTGTCCTTTACTTGCTCCGAACTTTTGTATACATTAAGTTTGTGATATCAATCAGCATAACAGACTGCTGTACAGCTAGAATAACTGGAAGTAGATAAATCCAGATACTTAGCACATTCAAGTTACAAATGCTGTGCGCAAAAGGTGCACAGCATAGTTTGAACAGTTTCTAATAGACTCTTCTACAGGAAGAAGGCATCAGAAACTCATAATATAACACTTACGTATATATGCATGACCACACAGGAACCCATCTAGACTTCAAAAGCTTTAACCATCACGAGTGAACGAGAACGCTTCAGGTGTTCTCATCTGAAGACTCCAGGTGCTGTTTTTGTTTGGAGAAGAAAGATAAAGTTGTTTGATAAAGTTGAATTAATCATTTACAGTAACTTCATTTTTGCTTGACTGTTGTTTTATTTAGGCTCAGGGTGATTTACAATATTATTCTGAACTGTGCCCAACTTGGACATGGATCAGCTGTGCAGTACAATCTTTCTTCTTTTAGTTACAGGTAAGTGAGATTTATGCTATTTTAAAAACAATGTTTGATAAGAACATAATAATGTATCATGTAGAAAGTGAAATATTTCGAGGCTAGCTTTATCTTAGTAACAAAAATGTCAACAAAAGTCTGATTACACATGTTTTTCTAGCAGTGGTTTTATATTCCGGTTTACGCATTTAGATGTTAAAAAAAACTCAAATTATTTTTGTAAATTTTGCTCTTTAAACTAAAATTCACAGGCGTTACCCGTATGCATTGCATTGTGTTTACTAGTATCAACTAACGTTGAAAACACTAGTCAAGTCACCTTTATTTATATAGCGTTTTTTTTTTTTTTTTTTTTTATCCATTATTTTACCAGTTACCAATCTTTTATGCTTCTATAATGCAGTTTATTAGTTTACTGCAGTTTATTTTATAATGCAGTCAGTTTATCCACCTTACTTCACGATGCGGAGGTAAGCTATTTTCTGTAAATATGAGACTTCAGATTCTGTTAGGTAAATAACCAGAAGAATAACAAGTGCAGTAAATGGCAAACTATTTGCATTACAAACCAATGCATTCACAATTATGATAATAAATTAAAATAACATATTAACAAATACCAGTTTGAGATATCAATTAGCATACCGTTTTGTACAGGTAAAATAACTGAAAGCGGATGAAACTGGAAGTCTCGCACATTCAAGTTATAAATGGACGCGCACTCTTAGTTTGAAAATAAGATTTCTAGTAGACCTCTTCTACAGGAAGAAGGCATCAGAAACTATTAATATAACACTTACATATATATGCTTAACCACACAGGAACCCATCTAGACTTCAAAAGCTTTAACATCACGAATGAACGAGAACGCTTCAGGTGTTCTCATCTGAAGACTCCAGGTGCTGTTTTTGTTTGGTGCAGTTTGATAAAGTTGAATGAATCATTTACAGTAACTTCATTGTTGTCTTCTTGTTTGACTGTTGTTTTATTTAGTCTCAGGGGCGATTTATTATTCTGAATACATCTACCAACATAGACATGGATCGATTCTGCAATACAATCTTTCTTCTTCTCGTCAGAGGTGAGATTCGTGCTATTTTAAAAGCGTATTTACACACACAGATATTTTGTTAAACTTATTATCCAACTAGTATCAACTAACGTTAAAAACGTGAAACCATCATGTTATTGTTCACACGAAGCTCAAGATCATCAATATTCCAATCATATACTTACTGTTTGTATTTAGCAGCAGATCATAATATATCTATTCTTTTCATGACAACAACAGAAGCTTTGATCAGTAACACTCTTCAAGAAAAACAACTGAACGTCAATTTGGAACCAAAGTATGCTGAAGTTTGTGAAGGAGCCTCAGTCACAATCAACTGCACTTTTCAGCCGAGTGGAAAGTACCAAACTGAGCTGGCACTATAGCCAGACACCTATTTTAGACTGTAGATCAGCTTACAAGACACCTGAAGAACAGCGTTTTTTAAAAGAGAAAAATGAAGATTGGTCAACACTCAACATTACTTTTATCAAAACCAATGAGAGTGGATGGTACTTCTGCAAGGTTACACAAGATCTTGCAGTAATGGAATACAAGTTCTGGTAACCAGCACATGTAGGATCACAGCCTGCATAAAACCAAAAGACAATATATAGTCCATCAGCCAATGGTGGTGAAATCACAGGGTTCCCATATGTCAACACATATTTAATGATCAGTGTACTGTGATATTTCATGGTTCATTTTGCTTTTTGACAGTTTGACAGAGAATTTTATTGTTATTTTTATTATTATGTGCATATTTAACCTCAGTCCTTGTGTTACGTATCTCTCAGTGGAAAGTAGAAATGTGCTTTGCACACTTGCCTCAGCTCTTGCTGAATTTGCACAAGGACAATGACCACTTTTTTCACTAATATTTACATTTACGTTTAAGTCTGCTTTTACTGTATGCAATGCATAATGTTTGCAAATGTTATTTTTTATTAAAGGGGAGATAACACACACAGTTTCACCCAATCTCATAGAAAGATACAGTTTTACGATTCTCTCCGGAAAAAGCCAAGCTCCTGGAGGCGTGCCGTGGGCGGAGCTAAAGATTGACGAGCACTTGAGCTCCGACTGCCAACAAAATACAGACATTTGATGCAGTTTCACTTACCGTCTGCAGTTCTGAATCATGACCGGGATCTTTTATAGCTGGACAATCCTTCAGTATCAAACGATGTGCTAATCCACCATAGAACTGGGCATTGCTTATAAAACGTTGGTCCCACTTTATATTAGGTGGCCTTAACTACTATGTACTTACATCAAAAAATAAGTACAATGTACTTAATGTGTTCATATTGTATTGCAAAACAA
Source organism: Sinocyclocheilus rhinocerous (assembly GCF_001515625.1). Lineage (NCBI taxonomy): Eukaryota > Metazoa > Chordata > Actinopteri > Cypriniformes > Cyprinidae > Sinocyclocheilus > Sinocyclocheilus rhinocerous. The sequence continues at coordinate 304,030 of NW_015631074.1, read as the reverse complement.
AGTACCAAACTGAGCTGGCACTATAGCCAGACACCTATTTTAGACTGTAGATCAGCTTACAAGACACCTGAAGAACAGCGTTTTTTAAAAGAGAAAAATGAAGATTGGTCAACACTCAACATTACTTTTATCAAAACCAATGAGAGTGGATGGTACTTCTGCAAGGTTACACAAGATCTTGCAGTAATGGAATACAAGTTCTGGTAACCAGCACATGTAGGATCACAGCCTGCATAAAACCAAAAGACAATATATAGTCCATCAGCCAATGGTGGTGAAATCACAGGGTTCCCATATGTCAACACATATTTAATGATCAGTGTACTGTGATATTTCATGGTTCATTTTGCTTTTTGACAGTTTGACAGAGAATTTTATTGTTATTTTTATTATTATGTGCATATTTAACCTCAGTCCTTGTGTTACGTATCTCTCAGTGGAAAGTAGAAATGTGCTTTGCACACTTGCCTCAGCTCTTGCTGAATTTGCACAAGGACAATGACCACTTTTTTCACTAATATTTACATTTACGTTTAAGTCTGCTTTTACTGTATGCAATGCATAATGTTTGCAAATGTTATTTTTTATTAAAGGGGAGATAACACACACAGTTTCACCCAATCTCATGTTAATCTTGAGTACCTATAGAGTAGTACTGCATCCTTCATATCTCCAAAAAGTCTTTAGTTTTATCATATTTATAAAAGAAAGATACAGCTTTACGATTCTCTCCAGAAAAAGCCAAGCTCCTGGAGGCGTGCCGTGGGCGGAGCTAAAGATTGACGAGCACTTGAGCTCCGACTGCCAACAAAACACAGACATTTGATGCAGTTTCACTTACCGTCTGCAGTTCTGAATCATGACCGGGATCTTTTATAGCTGGACAATCCTTCAGTATCAAACGATGTGCTAATCCACCATAGAACTGGGCATTGCTTATAAAACGTTGGTCCCACTTTATATTAGGTGGCCTTAACTACTATGTACTTACATCAAAAAATAAGTACAATGTACTTAATGTGTTCATATTGTATTGCAAAACACTTTTGCTGCTATTGAGGTGAGATACGGGTAAGGTTAGGGACAGTTTTGGTGGTATGGTGAGGTTTAAGTGCGGGCTAAGGTGTAAGGGATGGGTCAACAGTGTAACCCAAACCCGGAAGTAAGATTTCTAGCACAGAAATACTCCGTCATACGTCCAAATTGTTTTTTTGAAATTTTGTCCATGCTTAGCATGAGAATCCGACTCTTTAACAGTGTAAACAACTCTGAATGCATGAAACAGCATGGTACCCCCCTCCCCCTTTAAAGACTGAGATACACTCACCCTTGCATTCTTTGTGATATATACACAGGTTATGCAATGCAAACACATACAAAGAAAAAATGCCAGTTTTACATTTTCTGTTTCAGTTTGATGTGCAGTTCGACTTTTAAACAGTGGTTTAGGCTTGCCTTTAGGTTTAATATTGAAACCACATCCAACCTACGTCACAGTTCCCAGCAAGTTATGTATGAGATGTCAAAACAAAACTCCAACAAATGTACAGGGCTCCCCCAAGGACATGTAAGTCACTTAAAAATCTCCAAATGTCTTGCATTAGATATAAAATATTCAAGCCATAAATATTAAATACAATATATCAAGATGAAATATCAGTAAGTGTCATTTATTTGAACTAAAAGAATAGGACAAACACATTCTAAGTGAAATATTTCCACAACATACGTTTGTTAGGTTTCAAAGTACACAGATTAACTGACTTAAAATATTCACTATTAATATCAGTTGATTAAAAGTCATTGCACAAGTGGTTCAGAAAAGTTCAATTAATTTTGAGAATAGCTTGTGTAGATGCTAATTTGCTATCTATCTAATGTAATGAAATATTTCAGTGAAATACAATTGTGACTTTGTGGTCCAAAAGTGTTCAAATACGTTTTATTTTTTAGCAGTGCTGCTTCTGCGTGTGAACAGAAAGTGTCTGGTGTTTTCCTGATGTCAGGCGAGTTTTTTTGTGGTGCTGATTTTCATTTCATGTTCATGTCGCTGACCTGCTTTCACGCCTGTGAACTTGTGAGCATTACTTCAAAAGCAGCTCTCACATTTTCACCCACTTTAAGAGCGGTAAGCGTACTGTTTACATCATTTTAAAACCACTACTTTTCCAGCTGTAGATTGTTTATGTTATATAATGCATTGTATCTTGTTGATCTTGTTATAGATTTCCGTTTGTGAAAATCATTCTGTTTGCTTGAATAATATCTAGACTTAAGCTTCTACAGGAAGACAACTTATAATTCTTTTCATAAGCTAGGCCTATCAATAGATAGCTCTATTCATATATATATGCATGACCACACAGGAACCCGTCTAGATGTCTCTGCCAGACTTCAAGAGCTTTAGCTATCACCACGAGCGAGCGAGGAAGATTCATGCGTCCTCATTAAAAGACACCAGGTGTTGTTTTCATTGAAGTTGAATCTGTCATTTAATGAGTCTTTTTCTTCTTGTTTAGACTATTTTTGCATTTACTCTTGAGGGCAGTTTATTATTCAAGACCCACTCTGTGCCCAACTTAGGCATGGATCGCCTGTGCAGTAGAATCGTTCTTCTTTTACTCACAGGTAAGTGAAATTCATGCTGTTTTAAAAGCCTAATTTGTTAAGAACAATGTTTGGATGTAATCTAGGACATAGGACATATTTTGGTAAGGAGAGTTTTTAACAATTTAGGACCAAAATATGACAATGGCTACATATCACAAAGGCTTTATCTCAGTAGATTTAGTGTCTAATTACACAAATGTGTGTTTCACTTGCAATGGTTTTGTATGTCAGTTTCAAGCATCTAAGTTCAAAAAACTCTTAAATTAGAATAATTTGTACATATTGTCCTTTACAGTAAAATTTTTGTCACTTGTGTTTTACGTTATAAATGTATGTAGTTTATTAATTGCAATATTTGTTGGCCAAAACAATGAATTGTTTTACATTTTCGCTGTGTCATGATCATCATTTTGTGTTTCATTAAATTTATAGAAAATCTGTTAAATTGCATATAACGTAATTTAACGGTACATTCCAATTGAGACAACATGCCCCACTATGAAATTTTTTTTTAATAATAAATTTATTATTTTTCCTGTGCAATAAATAACTTTTTTTCCAGTCAAAACTTTATATTTGTCTAAGAAACTGACTGCCTATTTAATAGAGCAATTACCTGATTTACCTTATAATGTCTTATGCTAAAATTGTTTGTTAATTCATTTGCATTTGAAATAACTTGTGTAGTTATGGACAAACTATTTGTAAAAAGTACAAATGAACTCATTTGGTTGACAGACCCAGAATAGCTTTTTGGAGGTGTTTATTGAGTAATTACAGTCACATATCATTAGATATTTTACATTTAAAGCGGTTAGCTAGTATCAACTAATGTTAAAAAAGCCCTCAATTTATCATAATATCAGTATTCCAATCCAACCATCATGTACCTATTGTTTGTACATAAAGACAGACAATAAATTATCTTTATTCTTATTTCTTGACCACAACAGGAGCTCTGATCAGCAGTAAAAATCCAGAAGAATTGAACGTCTATTTGGAACCAAAGTACATTAAAGTCTGTTTAGGAGACTCAGTCACAATCAACTGCACTTTTCAGCCGAGTGGAAAGTACAAACTGAGATGGTACTACAGCCCGACTGATTCAGACTGTAACTCTGGAACAGAAGGATTACACGAAAAAAGGCGTATTTATACAGAAAACAATGACACTTGGTCAGTATTCACCATTAATTCCATCAAGACCAATGAGAGCGGATGGTACTTCTGCAAGGTTACGAGAGATATTCCTGTTCTTGACCAAAAATGCAGTAATGGAATACAGGTTCTGGTTGGTAAGTAGAGGGTTGCATCAAATAGAGAAATGCCACGATGTGAAATTAGTAAGATATATTTTGGATTCTGTACTATTTCTAGGTCATGAATCAAATACGTACATTTGTGACACTGATCATGTTAACTCCTAACATGTAGCAAATAGTCAGATTTGATTTCTTCCGTTTAAGCATTATGCTCTTTGGATCTCTCCAATGACTCTCCAATAATGCTGGAGAACATGATGATCATGTTTCTCATGCAAATGTAATGAATTCGTGGATCAAGTGTTGCTGTCATTAAAGCATACAAGGACAAACCAAATATTTAGACCAATATTACATATTTACATCAACTTTTCACTGAAATTGTTCTGCTGATAAAACAGTTTGTCATTAAAAATGAATGCACTTCTTTGAGTATGTTCTATAAATATAAACCGTGAAAAATTCTTTGCACAAACTATTTATTATGTTACATTATGGCTTTATTCAGATCAGATGTTTGTGGGAAATAAAAACAACATATACCAATAACCAAATTTACAATTTCGGCAACAGCTGTAGAATTCCATCTCCGTTTCCTTTTCCGTAAGCCGTTAGCGTTTGTCAAGACATTTGAATTACCCACGTTCATAATCTGTTATTGAAATGTATGAATGAAACAAGAGATTCACAGTTTTAACAACTTTCACTGTTGTTTTTTACTCTACAGATGCCAACAGCACCCAGGAATATCCGAAACAGCCACAGATGCAGAATCCAACACAAAATCTAACTACACAAGATTCACCCACAACTTGCTTGATCAGTGGTACAATTAAGCTTTTTTTCACTCGTTAAACTTTGAAATACTCAATTCAACACCATTTGGTCACTTGTTTTTCAAGTAGTCACAACGTAATGGATTGTGCTGCATAATAACTGCTACTTCTACTTATCAGTGTTCTGCCTCAGATATCAGTGAACTTTTTCTCAAAGTTTTTTTAGGAAATAAGTGTACTATTGCTATAAAATTAATTACAGGCATTCGACTGACACTACATAGTGGGGTCCAGAAGTCTGAGACCACTTGTTAAAATACTTATGTTTTGCTTTTTCTTATTCAATACAATGAAATCGTAAATATTTCTCGTTCATTTTTGATCATAGCAATTTCTTTAAATCCTAAACCTTTCTGTTTAAGTCCGGGTTTAAATAAAGTCCCAGATTTTCAGCCTTTTGGATCCCATTGCATTTTGCATTGCATTGCATTTTTGGAGCTTTGCGATTGAAATCGAGGCTGTAATTACCTACAAAGCAACTAATAGCTTGTCAAGCAGGCTTATAAAGACATGTAGGGAAAATAGTTTGCTTTCCCTTCAAAAATTGAAATAAGTAAAACAAAAATAAATTACTGTAATCATATTTGATTCAATACTCCATAATCTCCATAATCAAACTCATGAATGCATTCTTTAGAAATATACATAGCGGCAAAACGGCAGCTATAGAAAGAGCCACACATCTGACAGATTGACCTAACAATGTGCTATTTTTTTGTATCTTTTTGTGTGTTACAGCTACAACAATCCCCTCAACATCCTCCAGACCACCGACCAGCTTTACTCAGTGGTGGATATGGCTAGCGTCGGCAGTTGGATGCGCAGTACTTCTTGTGTCGGTTGTTGTCATATGCATCTTGACTCGCAAACCTGAAGGTACATCTACAATGACTCAATGTTGCATTTAAAAAAACTGTATCGCCAAATATTGTTTAATCCTAAACTAATTTAACAAAAACAATGTTAACGTAACTTTGACCAAAGTTAACTTTAAGAACCTACAGTTCATTGTGCATCCCACATTGTTTTATACACTGAAAAAAAAAATTGATGTAGAAACAATTTTCACTCATAAATATCTAGTCAATTTTACAACTGATTACAAAGAAACAGCAAGCAAAACATTGAATTAAATTTTGGAAGACTAGTAAATAAGATAGTAATTTTCTGTAAAATGTTCTCCAATAATCTTTGTTTTATTTACAACTTCGACAAATATTTTTACAGTGTATTTTATGTGGCGAAGTACTTTGATAATGATTATTTCAAATGCATGACATAAGCATCATAAAAATCACCATAATAATGATGTTTAAAGAAGCTAACTTTACTCTCAAGCCAACACACATAATGCTAAAGCCTTGTGGTTATGAATATATACAGCCTATAACTATCATTTTTTGCTATAAACTGAGGCAAGATCAAGATTATTTCTTGCTGTAATCAAAATTATGCCACAACAATCCTTTAAAAGTCACACAGACTGATGGGGTCTTCATGCGAGACCCCACTAAGAAACAACAATGCATCCTCAGGAGTCTTTGTGCAAGGTCAGATATTTCCTGGGTCGCAAACTGAGCGCTGAATGAGTGTGGGTGGCATGTGGTTCAGCGCTATGAGAGTGAGCTCAGTTGATGAAGATTAAACTGCCTCTCATTGTCTGTGGTTAGACTCAAGCAGTTAGGTGCAGCGTGCACAGCAAACCGTTTTCCTCCAGACCCTCAGTGTGGCCTGTGCTTTGTACTGTTAACCATTTGATGTACTCTATAGTAATGTTATGTGTTTCTAGAGATCATTTATGAGAACACCAAACCAATGGAATCGAGCTACTGGAGGCGAAACCGGACTAAGATGGACATCTGCGACCTGCCTTCGTCCAAAAAAACTGACACCATTAAACCGCTAAGGAAGTATGACACTCTTTCAAGCAACAGAATCCGAAGGCCATAAGTCTTCCATATGAAATAATTATCCTCTGAAAACACATTAAATATATTAAATACCTTACTGTACACACATATTTAATTTTGTAATGTAGCATTTCCCGATAGATGGGAAGCTGTAAATATAAAGCTGGTTTTTTTTTTCTTCAGAAAGAGATACATGAGAAAACCAGATTTTTTTCCTTTAATGACTTTCAATTGTATCATACCGAAACATTCTGTGGTTACAAATAAATGTGAAAACCACCAAAACGAAAAATCTGTCACACTTTTTTCCACTCACAATGAATAATACATTATCATTATTGTGACAGCACAAATTGGTCTATGGTATTTTAGAACCTACATAAAGATTAGTCAACCATGATTAGATAACAAACCACATACTGTGACAGCAGCAAATGAGGGAAGAAAATAAGGAATTGAGGTGTTTCATAGTTATGAATCATTAATTCTTATGTAGTCATTAAAGGAACTGGGAATTTTCTTTGAACGCACGTTTTAACATAGGCCTACTGTAACTCACGTCAGTCAGTTAATCAGGTCAGACGCCATAATGACTTTAAAACGAGGCTGTGAAGGAGACAATGGTACGCACTGTATAATGGTAATTTCACAATTCATAACTTTAAAGGTGGGGTAAGCGATTTCTGGTAGCCAATGTTGACATTTGAAATCACCAAA
>NW_015631074.1:277007-296530 GCF_001515625.1 Sinocyclocheilus rhinocerous | reverse complement strand
ATTTATGACGTATTGACACAAATTTCAAATGATTTTCAACGGTCGCTTTGTCGCGTCTAGTGCACTAGACAGACTTTAGTTGTTGCGGCGCAGATCCGATATTTACACGGGTCCTACTTCTTGCCTTAAGCCTTCTGTTCCGCAGACATTTTCCTCTTGTTTTTTTTATCCGCCATCTCTCTCTTTCTGTCGCTCGGCTCAGCTAATGTCCGTCCTGTGCACTGAACGCTCTCTCCTCCACATCATGAGTAGACACGCCCCTTACTGCTGATTGGCTACAAGTTTGTTTTGCTATTCTGCCCGAATCAGTTTTCTAAAGCGTTTTTGAAAAATCGCTTACCCCACCTTTAAACACTTAACGTTTTTGAACAATGATGTTGTTGAACAACAGTATAATCCATTGAACGCACTGTACTTCTATCCATCACAGCCTCCTTTTATTCCTGTAAAAAATGAAATACTCCACACAAAATGCGACTTTCTGATAAGCCGTCAAAACACGACAGTAGCTTAACTTTACCTCAGATCTTGAATATAACTTAAAGGAAACAAGAACTTTCAAACTGTGAACTCTATGTGAACAAACAAGTGCATTCCATGAAAGACAGCTGAATATGTATTTTGAACAACGATAAAATTGTTTAAACTTATGTACTTACTGAATTCGATTTGAGTGCGATAATGTTCTTCTTGCTGAGAGAGCAATAGAGCCCTCCCACACGCTCTTCTGATTGGCTGTAATTTATGATTGATTTTGGTTATGGTTGATTTTGTTGTTTTTTTGAAGGAAGGAAGGAAATGAAGGAGAACTCTTTAAATTGACTGTGTAAAGACTTACATTTTGACGTTGATAATAATAAGGGATGTTTCTTGAGCAACTCAGCAAATTATAATGATTTCTGAAGAATCATGTGACACTGAGGACTGGCATATTGATGCTAAAAGTTCAGCTTTGACATCACTAGAATGATTTACATTTTAAAATACATGAAAATACAAAACAGATATTTTAAATTGTATTAATATTTAACAATATTACTGTTTTTATTGTATTTTGATCAAGTAAACTCCTTGGCAAGCATGAGAGAATTATTTCAAAACCATTTTTTTAATTTTACCGTCCCCAAACCATTTAGTATGTTCTGGGGCCAGTTGCATAAACTTAGCCACCATGTTAAAACTGTGTCTTAAGAACTAGTTTGACCAACTAGCAGCTGCCAAGAGGTAATCAGTCTTACTTTTCCAATACAAATAAGACCAATCTACCTTTTCATAACTGAATTAAAAAAGTTATGACCAGTCTTGAAGAAAAAAAAAATTAGATGACTAACTTTTTAAGACTAGTCTAAACAGTTAATGCAACTGGCCCCTGGTGTAAAAGATCGTTAGGTTGATGGTCATAAGCAGCTATATAAAATGCAGAGGTAGGACAATTTTCAAATAAACATTACACCACTAGCAGAAAGTGGGACACAGTCCTGCAGAGAACAACCCTGTCCCAGTTGCAGGTGCATTTAATGCGTGAAAAAACAATGAAGTCCTTTGCCAAACAGGGTCACGCTCACTCATAGAAACTTATGGACACTTGGGTGCCCCAAAATATATGAGTTCACACACTTCCTTTGTGACCTAGATTTAACAAAAACTGAACAGCATGAAGACTCACAAAGATAGAATCAATTGCTGAACTGTAATTTGGATACTAAGTCAATACTTTGTGAGATATTTGACATATGAGGTATAAAATAGGCCTTAAAAATATTAAAACAATTCAAAAATGCTCACTGAAGGAGGTGCTTTGCCTTCAGAAATAGTTGACCTCATGAGTTTGACCATTAACATATGGTCAACCTCATGAATCCAAATATTTCATGAGCTGTTTTTGTTTTCTATTTATTTTCTTGCCTTTATCCAAATTTGAGAATGTTTAAACATAACCCGGATTTGTGTAACTTCACTACTTTTAGCATTAAACATTAAATAAACATCAAATTAGAAAAGAAAAAGAATGTATAAAATGTAAAGAAGAAGAAGAAAAGAAGAAGAAGAGAAAAAAGGTTGCATTTTAGTTTAAATCATACGGTTGAGGCTAGCAAGTCTGAGACCGAATGTTGGTTTGTACTTTATTGCTAAATGTATATTTCCTATAAAAGTAAAGAAATGGTTTTAATCGTTTTTACTTACAATAATCTTCATAGCAGTTTTGAATGGTTGAGCTGAGCCCAAAAAATCAAGTCCTCTGATGGATTTTGTTTAGCTACCCCTGTTGAAAAAACCAGCATATGCTGGTTTTTTCAACAGGGACATTTGTTCCTAGGTTAATTTTATGTTAGAAAATAGTTTATATAGCTAACATATGTAATTCTCACAGTTTTATAGTAGTTTACAGAGACATCTATTCGATGTACGTTTATATTTGGAAGACCTATTTTTTAGAGTGTTTGCTCATCTGCAATATAGCCTACGCCTTCAAGACGTTTCCTGTCAGATGTTACATAGACATTTAGAAAATGTTGTTAAGATGTTTATGATTTAAAACTGATTTTATAAAGACTTTATTCAGATGTTCATACACGGCAGATGTTTTCCAGATGAAACGCTCTTTAACAAACATCTTGAAGACGTACGTGTGCTATTTAAAGTCATCTCAAATGAGCTTCTCTTTCAGCTCAACCATTCGCCGATTAGGTCAGCAATGTTCTCATCGATGAGTTCCTGGTGAAATCAAAAACATGCTTTTGGATCAGTCTTGTGATTGTATTGTGCCATCAAGTGGTCATACAGCACAACAGCAGGATTTTCTGCTTTCTAGCAAAATAAAATAAAATTCACACTACGATTAAATAATATTGTTTCCTACGTGTCATAATTTTAAGGAATGTTAAATATTTTCAAATGAGGAAAAATAAATCTTTGTCCATTTTTGTGTTTTGTTCATTTTATTCCTACCAAAATTATTTGAACCCACACAATATCATAATTTAGATTCCCCAAACTCATATTTTCTAAGAGAACCTTAGTCTAATGATGACCAGCAATGCAGCGGTGCGCTGAGTGGGTGTGTCCGGAGCAGCGCGTCTCTCCGCCGGTAACCGGCGCTGCTGTTGCCGCTGATGGAGAGAGGGAGACAGGCGGAAGGTGGGTGTGGACATCCGAGCCATTGTCGGGATAAACGCACCTCACGCTCGGGCGGCTGAACGCTGAGCTCGCGCTAATCCGCGCAGGAGAAGACTGAATAAACAACTCGGCTCTGGCCAAAGCTTGATTTTAGGTAAGGTTTTGGAAATGCTGCACGGATTTTTTTTAACGTTGTCTTCCAAGCATGCAGAGAGTTAAAGCTCCACTGCGTTGCATTTGGGGCCAGACAGGACATGCATGCTTGTTTATACATGTGCATGTCAGCGAAAATGACAGATTTGAGGTCGCACGCAGTGAAATGGGTCAGAAAATAAATTGGTCAGATCAGCAGCCAGAAAATTGCCAATGCTGCTGTCTCCATTGCACTAGTGCAAACACACTGAAATGCATGCTTCTCTTTGCTGACAGGACTGCATGGGTCAAGTTGTCGCAGTACTTACCTGCAACTGTTTGTATGCATAATAAATCAAGTCTTTAAAAGGTTTCCATTTACTCTGAGTCACGTGATTTATTCAAATGATGCTAGACATTTGAAATGGGCTTGAGATCAGTGACATGAATTGATGGTGCTTCACAATATTTGATGCTAAAGTTTTGTATTAGTATTATTATTATTGTTAGCTAAACAAGTAATGATTTACTAACCTAATTTACTAACTGCTTACCTAATTATTATAATTAATTTTTAGAATGGAGTTAAGGATAATTACTACAAGCTGTCCATAACTCCTAACAGAGCACTAAATGTATTTATTGCATTTATTTATATATTACTTCTTTTGCTTAATATACTGAGTTAATCTATCCCTGAAGTTTAAACTTCAAATTAATTATGTATAATGTTTAAATAAATGTATTTATTAAATTTACAGTTCTTCAGTGTAATATTTTGAGCTAATTATATTTTCTATCCCTTAATCCTAACCCTCACCTATTAATTGATTCATTTATTTAAACGTATTCATTACATTTATGAATTTATTATTTATTTTTTGATATACTGAAATGATATTTTTCTTAAATCCCACAGAATATTTATGTATTTGTTTGTTTGTTTTATGTATTTATTTAGACATTATATTTTATCACTTTATTTATCTGTTTATTCATAAAGTTTTAATGCATTTTATGTAATTTAATATGCATCTCTCTCTCTCTCTATATATATATATATATATATTATATATAATTCAATATTAATGAAATTGTATATATATATGTATATATATATATATATATATATATATGATTTTTGTTTTTTACTGTATATTCTTAGTTAATGTTATTTTCTTTCCCTTAAGCCTTGCTCCCACAGAATTATATTTATTTACTGGTTTTAGATTTTAATTTAGACATTTAAGTTAGTCTGGTCCCTCAACATAGAGCACTATCCTTGTGGGAATATTTGGTTTTCACAGTGTAGGCAAAACCACACACACACACACACACACACACAGAGCTCTTGCTGTCATCGCGTACAGATAACCTTGTCCCTCTGTCCCTTCAGGAATCTGACACCATGACTGCAGAGGAGATTATAAACATCAAAGAAGCAGAGATAATCAAGCTGATCCTGGACTTTCTGAACTCCAGAAAGCTCCACATCAGTATGCTGGCCCTGGAAAAAGAGAGCGGCGTCATTAATGGGCTTTATTCAGATGATATGCTCTTCCTGAGGTCAGTAGTAAGCTGTGTCTTTGAAACCTAAACAACTAATGAATACACTATTCTAATACTCTACTGTTCAAAAGATTGGAATCATTCATTATTAGGAATAGGTTTTTGAAAGAAATTGATGTTAAGCAAAGCAGCATTTAATTGATTACTTGCAGTGGCCATTGTAGTAGCCATTTACTGTAGTATATTTTGAAAAACTGTCATCCTTAAAGGGGTCATATGATGCTACATGCACTTTTACAAGTTGTTTGAACTAAAACGTGTGTTGGCAGTGTGTGTACACAACCACCCTAAAATGATAAAAATCCACCCAGTTTTGTTTTTTTTATCTGCTCAAATCTTTACCCCTTTCTCAAATCGAGCCGATCTCAGATGCCTGTCTGTGTGACCGATCTACATAAATGCGTCTATGTTCGCGCGAATCATTTGTGATCCAGTTTCACCAACAGAAGAAGTGAGTGTAAGGTTTTGTAAATGAATCTTTGCAAATCGCCTTTCCTAATAATGTGCTAATTAGCAAGTTTCACGATGAATGCGGCTAAAGTAAACAGTCCCTCAGAGAGCAGGAAGAGAGGGGCGGGGTCAGCAGAGCTCATTAACATTTAAAGGAAAATGCTACAAAACTGCGTGCTCTGAAAAGAGCTGTTTTTGACAGGGTAAAAAAGGTGTTTTTTACACTACCATTGAGAAATTTTAACCAAACTATGTTACAGATTTTTCATTAAGACCCTAAAGAATCATATCAACTTGTGGAAAATGGGCATCCTATTACCCCTTTAATAAATGGTAGTGCTGCTTAATGAAGTGTGGAAATGGAAAAAACGCATCTATTTCAGGTGCTGAAGTATTGAGTACACTTGCATTTCATTCTGTAACATCATTTTAACGTATGAAAGAATCTTGTTCAATATTATTTAGAAGATGAACTCATTTTTGTCCTTTTTTTTTTTTCTAAGGCAACTTATATTAGACGGGCAATGGGAGGAAGTTTTGCAGTTCATCCAGCCGTTGGAGTGCCTAGATAAATTTGACAGAAAGAAGTAAGCACAGTTATGAATCTGTTGCCAGCATTCAGGCTTGTGTTGCTTGTTTCACAGTCTTTTGGGCATTTTTAATCTTTTAGATTTCGATATATCATCCTAAAACAGAAGTTTCTGGAAGCTCTGTGTGTAAACAACGCCATATCTGCGGCAGATGACCCTGAGAATGTGAGTGTTTTTATGAGTGTGCAAAATGGCATCATGTTATTCTAAAAAAAGACCCACTTTACTTGTCTTTTATGTCAAATGGAATAAGTTTAATTGTATATGGTATTAATATTAGTAGTAATGTTGTTACCTAGAAAATAGCCTTTAATTATTTAATTTATTTTATTTAATTAATTGAAAATATTATTACTGTCATTATCATCATCATAGAAACTGATATTTAAATTAATTTTAAATAAATAAATAAATATTGTCTTTCATGCTAAATGGAAAGTTTAATTGTATATTATTATGATTATTATTATTTGCAATTAAACATTCCTTTTTGCATAAAAGATGAATATTTTTTGTTTGTTTGTTTATTAGTTGTGATGATGATAATAGTAATAATTTGCATAAACGGAAATTTTATACTAATAGATAGATAGATAGATTATTATTATTATTATTATTACTTGTACCATATTCTTTAACATTAATAAATGAATAAATAATGTTTATCTTTTGTGCAAAATGGAAGAAGTTTTATTATTATTATTATTATTTTAAAATAGCCTTTAATACGAAAATTTTATACTGATAGATAGATAGTTTATAAATAAATACATAATTTATAAATTATGCTAGTCTTTTATGCAAAATGATCAACAAAAGTTTGTATTATTATTAGTATTATTATTATTACTTGTAGCATATTCTTTAATAATAATAAATAAATAAATAAATACATGCATACATACATACATTGTTTATCTTTTGTGCAAAATGGAAGAAGTTTGTTTATTATTAATATTATTTAAAAAATAGCCTTTAATACTTGTAAATAAATTTTTATGCAAAATGATCAACAAAAGTTTGTATTATTATTAGTATTATTATTATTACTTGTAGCATATTCTTTAATAATAATAAATAAATAAATAAATACATGCATACATACATTGTTTATCTTTTGTGCAAAATGGAAGAAGTTTGTTTATTATTAATATTATTTTAAAAATAGCCTTTAATACTTGTAAATAAATAGTTTTAATAAATAAAAATTGTATACAAACAAGCAAATAAATATTGCTTGTTGTTTATGCAAAATGGAAGAAGTGTAATTGTAAGTTATGATTATTTTTGTTATGTGTACCATGATAAATAAGTAACTGATACATAAATAAAGTACATAAATAATTCTTGTCTTATGCAAAATGGAAGTTTAATTGTATAATATTATTTGTACCATAAAATGGCCTTTAGTTCTCAGAATAAATCTTGAAAATGAATCTATGAGATAAAATCTATGAAAATGTATCATTTAATACTGATAGATATATAGACAGACAGACAGATAGATAGATATATAGATAGATATTTTGGGCAATCTCACATTAAAACCTCATGAATCTTGACTCAAAATGTGTCAGAAAGGTTTCATTCATAATGACCGCTCTCTTTCCCACCTGCAGCTGGAGCTGACCATGCAAGACGCGGTGAAGTCCCTTCATTCCCTGGAAGAGTTCTGCCCAACCAAAGAAGACTACAGCAAACTCTGCCTGCTCCTCACGCTCCCGCGCCTCACCCACCACGCCGAATTCAAGGACTGGAACCCCAGCACGGCCCGCGTGCACTGCTTCGAGGAGGCCTGCTCCATGGTGGCCGAATTCATCCCTGCCAACCGCAAACTGAGCGAAGCCGGATTCAAAGCCAGCGGCGACCGTCTGTTCCAGCTCCTCATCAAGGGAATCCTGTACGAATGCTGCGTTGAGTTCTGCCAGAGCAAAGCCACTGGAGAGGAAATCAATGAGGAGGAGGTTCTCCTCGCCGTCGACGTCCTGTGCGGGAACGGTTGCGAGGAACTGGACTTGAGTTTGTTGTCTTGGCTGCAAAACCTCTTGCCGTCGGTCTTCGCTTGCGCATTTGAGCAGAAGACCCTCAGCATCCAAGTGGACCGGCTCGTCAAACCGGTCCGGACGGGTCACGCAGATCTTCTCACACCTCTGCTCACCAAACTCTCGCCCTGCCCAGCATCGCCTCTGCGGCGGCCCCACTCGGCGGATACTTACATGTCCCGCTCTCTCAATCCCGCCCTGGACGGTCTGTCCCACGGCTTGGTGGGAAGGGAAAAGAAAAGCACGGAGGGTGACGGGAAAGCAACGGCCATGTCGCAGTCGTTCGCCAACTTTGGGTATCCTTCAGGAGGAAATGGAAGCAAAAACGCAATGGAGAGCAACATCCTCAGTGATTCGCCTGACAGGTGGGATAGTTCACCCAAAAATGACTGTTTGGTTAACATTTAAAGGGGTCATATGATGCTGCTAAAAAGAACATTATTTTGTGTATTTGGTGTAATGAAATGTGTTTATGCGGTTTAAAGTAAAAAAAACACATTATTTTCCACATACTGTACATTACAAATCTTCTCACATCGTGACGTAGACATGTGGGGTGTGTTAGAACGAGCCGTTTTAGGTAGGCGTGGTTGACTCTTAACTTTTATAAAGAATATCTCTTTGGATGTGAGACTTTAGTCTTTGCAACTTTACAGATCTTCATTATGCACCAAGAGCTTGTAACACTTCAAAGAGAAAGGAAAAATTGAAATCGCATCATATGACCCCTTTAATCATTTTGATGTCGATTCAAACTGGTATGACTGGTATGACGAAAGAAGATATTTCGAAAATCTTTCTCAGTGTTTTTGTCAATACTGTAGAAGTCAGTGGGGTTCAATGCTGTTGTTTTGGACTCCATTGACTTCCATTGTATAGATCAAAACAGTTGAAAAATGTTCTTTAAAATATCTTCTTTTGTGTTCCATGAGTTTGCGTTCCATCCCTTGTGAAAATTAACCATGGTTTTATTATATTAAAAGTGTATTTTTTTGGGGGCGCATTGATTACCATTTGTATAACCACAGTTTTACTACAAATACCATGGTTAAACTATGGTTCGTGTAGCCAAACCATGGTTAATTTGTGGTTACCATGGTTTAACTATATTAATCATCAATAAAACCAAGGGTAAACATCAGTCATAAACAAAACTGCACGATTCATTGTAAAGTATAAAATACCATAGTAAAATCTAGCTTCTCAGAGCTGGTTTCTGTGTTAGAAGGTGTTACTGTGAGCGGTGAAATGCGACATATGGTGGTCAAGCTTGACACTTCTAATCCTGTTAGATCCACTGAAAATAAACCCTGGCAGCTTTACTAGTTAAGTCCAAACAAACTTCAATGACAGTCAATATATTTTAGAGAACTTTTGTTGAATGCTAAATAAAAAGTGGCAATAGAAACCATAATATTAATGTGCAGTTTTTATCAAAAGGTAGAGATAATATTCTTGATTTTGTCATTATGCTATGCTACTGTTTAAAAGTGTGGAGTCAGTACGATTTTTTTTAATGAAATAATAAATTATTACCTCTATTCAGCATGGATGCATTAATTTGATAGAAAGTGACAGTAAAGACATTTATAATGTTGCAAAAAAGATTTCTAGTTAAACGTTATTTTGAACTTTCTATTCATTAAAGAATTCTGAAGTAAATGTCTTGGGTTTCCAGAAAAATATAAAGCAGCACAACTGTTTTCAACATTGATAATAACAATAACAAATGTTTCTTAAGCTTCAAATCAGTGTATTAAAACATTTCTGAAGGATCATGTGACACTGTAATGGTACTGAAAAGGTAGCTTTTCATAACACGAATAAATTACATTTTAAAATGTATTAACATAGAAAGCAGTTATTTTAAATTGTATTAGTATTTCACAATATTACTGTTTTAACTGTATTTCTAATCAAATAAATCAGTCTTGGTAAGCATAAAAGACTTCTTACAAAAATATTAAAAAATCTTACCGGAACCAGGCTTTTAAATGGTAATGTATATTGTATATTGTTCTTGCTTATTTCCTCTATTTTTACATTTAGATGACTTTTGCCGTCATCTAACGCTCATTTAAGGTTCATCATTTAATCCTAAATCAATCTCATAATAACTATCTGTTTTCATTTTCATAGTTTTTAGTGTTTTATTTTCAATGTATTTAAAAAAAATTTAATTCTAGCCATTTATCAGCCAACTATCAGCTTGTCGCATAAACTTGAATTTTACTATCCGTGCATCCACAGATATTAAGATGTTATCCCGCTCATTTGTGTTGACTGGTGTTCCTCCAGAGCACCGGACGAGAGGATAAACGGCTCAGGAGGAGCGAACTCACTGCGTCCTCCACTGACTCCAGGCAGAGATGGTGGAGCCATGGGTTCAGCTGAAAAATCGGAGGTAATTAAAACCAGCTACATTTAGGTTACATGTGCAAATGATGACAGTCTTGTCATTGCTGCTGACTTTTGTTGTGTGTGTGCAGGAGCAGCTTCAGGAGTTCCAGCGGCAGCGGCTGCGGGTGCAGCAGCATCTCGAGCAGAAGCAGCAGCAGAGGCAGCTGTACCATCAGATGCTGCTGGAGGGTGGAGTTCATCCCCCAGATCAGCCCACAGACGCAGCGCAGCACAATCTCACACAGAAGTTCCTCAACAGGTCAGATCCAGACCTCTGAAGTGCCCCAGAGGAAGTGCAGTGTTGTTTATTGATTATGTGGTTTCTGATGTCAAGATGATGAGATTGGAAGTGCTGTAAATGCCTCTTGGGCTGGAACTTGCTTACCATTAACTAACTCATTTGTTTCACTTGTTATTGATGTGCCATTAATTTCAGACAGGGATAAGAGAAATAGCATGTGCTCTATTCTATTCTGTTCTAGACTTATTAATACTTATTCTAAGTATTATTTTATATATAGGGATAGAGATTAATCTGGAAATATTTGGCAGTTTTGAGACTATCTGCAAATTATTATATTATATTTACATCTTTTTTTGTTCATTGATTTCCAGCAATATTTTAAACTTCTTATTGGCTCTCATTAAATCATAAAAATCTAATTTATGTGATATCATTTATAGAAATGATGAATTATGTAAATTATGCTATTTTAATGTCATTAAAATATAATTTTATATACATATAACTGTACAAACTGTATGTCATATAAAATTATCAGTGTAATATCATTATTTTTACTAGTGATAAACATTTTAATATGAAAATATAATGCCATTGTGAAATGTGAAATGAAATCAGTAATTTACATGTTTTTATGTACATAACTTATTTGCTGTATATTGTAAAAGTATATTATATATATTTTGCCATTATTCATTTTTTTATTATATTATATATTAATACTTGATTTTTGCTAGTGATAGACATATTCATCTCATAATATTTGGTTTTTGAGATTATCAGCAGTTTATTTACAATATCATATAGTACAATTTAGTTGTACATTGCTTTTCAGCAATTTTGTAAACTTCTTTTTGCCATCATTAAACTGTAGTATGTGTATTATGCCATTTATTAATTTTAATAATTATTAATTAAATACAATTTAATAGTATATTTTACATATTTGTATATATTTATTTTGTATTTTTAAATAATTTATAATACAATATGTATTTTTATTTTTGTATGTATATTTGTAAATGCAATTATTAGGAATGTAATTATTATTATAATTATTAGGGCCCGAGCACTGATGGTGCGAGGACCATTTTGGAATTGCTCCATTTATTAATAACTATTATTTTGAATTATTTTTTTTAAAATTGTGAATTTTAGAGTCAATATGATGTAAGTCAATTTTAAAAACTGCTTTGCATTAAGTACCTTGATCTCTAGATATCACCATCAGCCATAGTTTTCTTGATCATTCGTGTAGGTCCATTCAGAAACTGGAGGAGCTGAACGTGGGAATGGAGGACCTGGGTGATAATTATTAGGGCCCGAGCACTGATGGTGCGAGGACCATTTTGGAATTGCTCCGTTTATTAATAACTATTATTTTGAATTATTTTTTTTTAAATTGTGAATTTTAGAGTCAATATGATGTAAGTAAATTTTAAAAACTGCTTTGCATTAAGTACCTTGATCTCTAGATATCACCATCAGCCATAGTTTTCTTGATCATTCGTGTAGGTCCATTCAGAAACTGGAGGAGCTGAACGTGGGAATGGAGGACCTGGGTGAAGACGTCCAGGCTTTGGCCCAGCAGTGTAACGGTACGGCAGCGAGCGGAGCCAGTAAACAGACCCCAGAGACCGGCTCAGGCCAGAACAAGACCGCAGTGATCAGCAGCACCCCTCAGAAGGGAGGAGGCCGAGGCGTCCCATCTCTGGACGAGTCCCCAGTGCTGGTCAACCAGAGGTTTCTCACAACCTTCAACCCTAAAAAAATGAAATAACTCTGATTTTGTGAGCTGCTTCTAATGCAGATGTATCATGACAGTGTGTTTCAGGACGAGAAACCCAAATCCCCATTTGTTGCAGTGCAGACGCTGGAGGACACACAGGCTGTGCGCGCGGTCGCCTTCCACCCGTCCGGGACCCTCTACGCAATCGGTTCCAACTCCAAAACACTGCGTGTCTGCACTTACCCACAATCCCTCAAAACCAGGTGTGTTCATCTCAGTATTTAAAGGGTTAGTTCACCCAAAAATGACATTTCTGTCATCATTTACTCCCCCTCATGTTGTTCCAAACCTGTATGAGTTTCTTTCTTCTGTGGAACATGAAAAAATATATTTTTAAGAATGTTGGTAACCAAACCTTTTCGGGTTCTATTGGACTTCCATAGTATGGACAGAAAATACTGTGGCAGTCAATGGGACCCAAAACTATGGAAACCCATTTCTGCCACTGAATAAAAACATAATAAATATACACAGTACACACACGTATGTTATGTAAACAAAAACTTTTATTTCGGATGCGATTAATCGTGATTAATCGTTTGACAGCACTAATAAAAAATAAAAAAGGCAATAATCTCACAGTTCTGACTTTTTTCCTCGCAATTCACAATTTATAAAGTATCAGTCTTTTTTCCACCCTCAGAAATGGACTTTATAACGAGAAAAAAAGTCTGAATTGCGAAGTATAAACTCACAATTGCAAGAAAAGAGTCAGAATTGCCCGTTTATATCTCGCAATTCTGACTTTATTACTCGCAATTCTGACTTTATTACTCGCAATTGACCTATCGGTAAGCCCCTCCCCTCGAACGCAGATGAGCCAATGGCAGTCGAGTATCAGTTGCACGGGGAGTGGAACTCGGACTTCTTTAGGTTTCAGGCTCAGCGCCATAGAGAAACATTGGAAGATCCGAAGCTCGCATCGGTTTGCTGGTGTTTGTGCTACAAAAATGGAAAAACGATGTGCCTGTGGTACTTGTAACACTTATTCCAGGTATCCTGAGAGGATGGGCAATATAATTTATTTATTTTATTATTACAAAATGTCCCCAAGCATTCAACCCCAATCACAATGAAGACGAAAACGTTCATTTTCTGGTTGTCATACTCTCATTAAGTTACACTTTTCATCTGCTCAAGCAGAACGTTAAAGTCATCTTGTGCTTCAGCAAGGGTATCTCTGGCTAAAACTAGCTAACGTTAGCGTTAAAGTTAGTTAGTCCATGCTAACGTACAAACCTAAATAGCGAACTGTTCTCATGTCATGTACCATACAGTGAAAGTCAAAAACACATAAACGAAGGTCTACATTAGAGTGCCTCTCCATATTAATCTGGTTAAATATAAATTAATTTAATCTTACTCTGCAGTATATGAATGGTGTTGATCCGGGATGTTGTCATTGCGATCGTGACGACCGTAACATAATTCTCCCGTTTGCATTGTGATCTGTATTTTTACATATTATTTTAATATCTTTTATGTATCCCTCCATGGCATATTTAAGTCTGACTTGAAGGTCCATCTGTGTCCCAAATTTATCAGAAACACCTCAGAAGAAGGTTTTCACTGACCGCTGTCATTGTAAGACAGTGAGCAACTCCGAGTTTGTTTGTCCGAGTGAGCAACAGTAACTAAGGGGGGCGGGGCTTAATGATAGGTCAATTGCGAGTTTATATCCAACAATTCTGAGAAAAAAGTCAGAATTGCAAGATAAAAAGTTGCAATTACCTTATTTATTTATTTTCTTATTCAATGGTGGAAACGGGCTTTCATACAAGAGCATTCTTCAAAATATCTTCTAACGTCCTCTGTTTTTCCTGTCTAGCGCTCAGGGTCCAGTAAAACAGCCTGAGATCTGCTTTAAGCGTATTAAACACCATAAAGGCTCTATTTACTGTGTGGCCTGGAGTCCCTGTGGGCAGCTTCTCGCCACGGGCTCCAATGACAAGTATGTCAAAGTTCTTCCGTTCAATGCGGACACCTGCAACGCCACAGGTAATGTGCCTTTCAAATAATGTCTGTCAAATACGTTTTGTGTAGTGTAAATATAGAATATTTTCTAACAGAATCATAAAGTGCATTGAAAGTAATTGTAACCTATGAAGATAAGTAAGGGCTTTATTTTCTGATAATAACTGTACATTATTATTTATATGAATGCTAACTGCCAAATAATGGACAATAAATGGACATGAAATATAAAATATTATTTCATTATCTATTTTTCCATAGCAATAACTGTATATAACTATACAATACCATGTTGGTATACAATACCAAGATTTGAGTTGAGATATGATTTTTATAGGTATCTCAAGCTCATCAAGGCTGCATTTATCTGATCAAAAATACAGTATAACAGTAATTTTATAAAATATTATTACAATTTAAAATAACAGTTTTCTATGTGAATAAAAATTAAAATGTAATTTATTCCAGTGATGGAAAGCTGAATTTTCGTCAGTGTCACATGATCCTTCAGAAATCATTCTAATATGCTGATTTGCTGCTCAAGAAACATTGCTTATTATTATCCAATAATAAATATTAGACATTTTGATTTTACTAAATTATACATTGGTTTTCAGGATCAATGGAAGGTTGAAAAACGTTCAATTGAAATATAAAACTTTTGTAACATATACATGTCTTTACTGTCACTTTTAATGAATTTTGTGTCTTTGCTAAATAAAAGTATTTATTTCATAAATAAATAAAAAACAATATGACCCCAAACATTTGAATGGTATTTTATGTGAGAAGAAAGAATTTAGTGACAACCAACGTAAGTAATATACAAAAATAAAAATATATAAATTATATTAAATATCATTTAAATACATTGAATTAATATAATTAATGTATTAAAATAAATACATTATATATTCAATTAATATAATTTATACATTTTATTTAAAGTGTGACTTTATATCTTACATAGATAACTATTGCAGTTAATGAAATATACTGTATAAATGATAATACGGTTGTTAAAGAAGCAGTGGTTAACAGGGTACTGTGTGTGTGCGTGTGTGCGTGCGTGCGTGTGTTTGGACTGCAGGTCCAGATCTAGAGTTCAGCATGCATGACGGCACCATCAGAGACCTGGCGTTTATGGAGGGTCCCGAAAGCGGAGGGGCGATCCTGATCAGCGCTGGGGCTGGAGACTGTAACATCTACACCACTGACTGCCAGAGAGGACAGGGGCTGCACGCGCTCAGCGGACACACAGGTGATACCACACACACACACACACACAAACCATCCTCTTCACGTATGAACAGGATGTCATGTTGTGTTGTATGATCTGCCATGCTGTCGCAGGACACATCCTGTCTCTGTACACGTGGGGCGGGTGGATGATCGCCTCCGGCTCTCAGGATAAGACGGTGAGGTTTTGGGACCTGCGTGTGCCCAGCTGTGTGAAGGTGGTTGGGACGGCCCTGCATGGAACAGGTGTGTTTTTCTTCTTTATTTAAGACATCAGGATTCCCACATTTGACCAATTTACACAATATTTTTTTTTCATGACCTTCCCAGCTGTTTGTGATTAATGGGATAAAGATTTCTAGAAATTGTTCAAACCAAATTTAGAGTGATTTGTGAATGAATTATTCAGACAATTTTGTAAATTACTATGACCAATTCATTGAAATTTAAAATTGTTTAATAATAAGAATTATTATCTGATAAAAAATAAATAACAAATAAGTATTTAGTTTTATTAAACACAATATTAAAATTCAAAACCAATTAAAGGGGTCATATGATGCTTTTTTAAAGATCATTATTTGGTGTATTTGGTGTAACAGAATATGTTGACATGCTTTAATGTTCAAAAAGCACATTATTTTTCAAATACTGTACATTATTGTAGGTCCTCTATGCCCCGCCTCTCTCAAACGCTTCGTTTTCTACAAAGCCCCGACGAGAATGAATGAGCAAAACTCCCGCGGCGAATAGAATGGCTTACAGTTAATGAAGAGCACTTCTAGATCTGAACAGCACATCTTCTTTAACACAGTTACATCTGTACACCACGTCTCATTGATGTAAAAGCATGTCCCGCCGCCACGTGATTTCCCCGTTGATTCTGCTTCGCGATCCGCTCTGAACAGCTGAAAGCCCGGGAGACTCAACGCGCTGTCCGGAATGGCGTCTTTCAGCCAGGTTTCCGTGAAACACAGAGCAGCAGAGTTTGAAAAATCCTTATTTGTCCGGGAGAGCAGAAGGAGCTCGTCCGTTTTGTTGGGTAGAGAGTGGAGGTTCGCCAGATGGATGCTAGGCAACGGCGTTCTGAATCCGCGCTGCCTTAGCTTCACGAGCGCGCCGGCTCGCTTCCCCTGTCTGCGCGTCCTGAAGCGCTTGATCAGCGCCACAGCTCCCCTGACTACAATGTCCAGCAAAACATCAGAATAATCGAAAACCGGTGAAATATCAGGTGGTGTGTACTTCCGAATGTCCAGCAATTCGTCTCTGGTGAAACTGATTGCAGGGATATAACTAAAGACAGGACAAACTAACAAAAACATAAAAACAACTGCGGAGCACGCCACGGAGGCAGCCATCAGCGTCGGCGCCATTAGTGAAGTCAAATGACAATGACCAATGTAAAAAACAAATAACAAAAACAATAATAATCAGTACAATAGTATTAATTTTAGTATTACAGAATATTAATATTTAAAACCAATTCAGTGACAACCAATGCAAAAAAATAAATAATAATAATTAAAAATAAAAAGATGATATGTTAATAATAATAATATCAATTATTAGCATTAGTATTATTAAATATAATATTAAAAGTATAATAATATATATAAAATTATTAAATAATAACAACAATAGTAATAATAATAAAATATTTTGTTATTAGTATTAGTACTATTAAATACAAATAAATTAATTGACAACAACCAATGCAAAAAGAATCAACACAATAACATAATAATAATACAACTAAAATAATAATGTAAAAATATTTCTAGGATAATTAATAACTATTATAATTATTAAACAATTCAGTGACAACAAGCAACAGCAAAAAAGTAAATAAATAAACACGTATAACAACAACACTAACTTTATAACAACACTTTGCACAGAGGTTTGGATCATTTATATTCTTGTGTCATGTGACAGGAAGTGCTGTGGCCTCGGTGGCGGTGGATCCCAGTGGGCGGCTCATGGCCACCGGATTGGAGGACTGTCGCTGCATGCTTTATGACATCAGAGGAGGTCGAAGCGTCCAGGCGTATCGGCCGCACACCAGCGACGTGCGTTCAGTGCGCTTCTCTCCTGGAGCTCACTATCTGCTCACCGGCTCCTACGACAACAAAGTCATGATCACTGACCTTCAAGGTAGGTCGCGCCACAAATTATGTCACAGGAATAACGATGTCATCATTATTTCTTCTCTTTCAGCCCTCTCTCAACCACCTGTCATAGAAAGTCCATCTTTCATGATCTAATCAGTTCTTGTACAATTAGATTTTCACTCAAAATGACAGTAAATGTCACATTACAAAGTAATAGGGCTTGTGAATGCCATTTCATATGAGTTATTTTTTCAATGGATCGGTTAATAATAATAATATAATTAAATACCACTGTTCTTTTGCCACATTGAAGATTATGGCTTGTGAATGTCATTTCATACGTTTTTTTTCAATAAATTGGTTTATTATTATTATTATTATTATTATTATTAATATTATTAACAATGATAAATTTTAGTTTTTATTGGTTTTGAAAAGTACAGTGGGAATGTTGTTTGTATTGGTTGTACAGTGGGAAAAGTACAGTTATAATGATAATAATAATGAATATTATTATAATTCCCACTGTCACTTTATGCACGTTAAATTGCCCTGTTTTTCTGCAGGGGATCTCACCAAAACGCTGCCGGTCAGTGTGGTCGCTGAACACGCCGAGAAAGTGATCCAGTGCCGGTGGCACACCAGAGACCTGTCCTTCCTGTCCTCCTCAGCCGATAAGACGGTCACACTGTGGGCATATCAGCCTTAACCACAGCAGAAGCCAAACACCGGAGTGAACGAGTGTGTCAGTGTGTGTTTGTTTGTATTTCTTTGTAACTTCAGTACACTCACATGAGGGGAAAAAAAAACCGGCTGTTGATTCTCAGTCCTAGTCATGTCTACATCTGGAATCGCATGTCTACTGGAAGAAACGGCTTTATTGTCAAATATATTGCAATTCAGAAACAACTAAAACATGGAAAAAGCCACGCGTAGCATTGCTTCTATATTTTGCTATTTCAAGTGAACGAAACAGTCCTGAAAATGTGAGCTGAATTGTGCCTTGAGGTGATGTTCTCTGTAGTTACACTTCTGGAACTGATTGTCTTGTAAATATGAGCTTTTGTATAGGCTTAAACGCTAACTTATAAGATCATTGTATAGCACACTGCACTATAGACTTCACTCACTGAGCCACTGTTTATGCCGCATGAATAGTCATGTCTTTATTTAAATCAATGTAAATGACGCGATGCTGCGTAAATGCTGAGGATAAAAGTTTGGTGAAAGTCGTCCTCCTCGGTGTTAAAATGGTTTCATGCATTTTTAGGAATGCTTTTATTTTGGATTGTCATTTTTCCTAATGCATATATTTATATGCATAATATGCATCACTTTTGCACATAAATTGAGCACCTTTTTGTATTGATGCAGAGGACAGTTAGAGGACTCTCTAATCACTTGATGTACAAAGTATGTATTAGTAATTTATTTGAACATGCAAATAAACAGTTTTGGAAACTATGGGATTTAGCGTGATGAACGGTTCATAGATTCTTCTGCATTCATTTTTTTAAAACATTTTCATTTTGAAATTAATCTGTGATTATCTCTGTGATGTTGTGTACACAAATGTGCCATTTATTTTATCAAAATTATATCAATGTAATGTTTTAATCATTGATAATTATTATTATGTGTTTATATTTCATAAATTAAAATGTATATATAATCATAATTTCTGAAATATAATCTTAATATAATAAGGAAAACTACAAAATCATATAACAATCATATATCTTTAGTCAATGCACGAATTAAACAAAATAATAAACAACATTTTAATCATTTATATATATATAGAGAGAGAGAACTATATATATATATATGTGTGTGTGTATGTATATATATATATATATATATATA